>NC_087154.1:5635000-5642500 GCF_035594125.1 Scylla paramamosain
GAGCTTTACACCGGCTGGCCATTGTATCGTACCTGCTTCGATATTCCTCGCCACACAGCATTCACCTGTACACGTGGTCCATGCAGCAAAAATAATGCAACACTCACCCAAGGAGGATGTGACAGCACGAAGCAGCTGTGGGTGGTAGTGGTGGTGGTGATAATGGCGGCGGCAGCACCAGTACACCAGCCTGGCGTACCGAAACATTTCTTCCTCTCCTTACGCCTCGACCTTTTCATGTTGGTCAGCACCTCTCCAAGCCGCGGCGTGACAGTTAAGGCACATTGAATATCCACAAAATCGAATATACACACCATAGTTTTCACGTGTCCGAGAAACTTCACAAGACAGACTTCACACGGCAGTGGGGCAGCACAGTGGGAGGCAGCAGCAGCGCCACCACGCGGGACTTGACAAGCTGACGGCAAGTGATGACTGCTGGTTGGCGGAACATACTTGTTTCGACACTTGTTCATCTTAGCAGGGTTGTGCACTTGTGTTGCCGGTCATCGAAGATAGCTATTGATAGCTGACTATAAGAGCAAGTGCGCAAAGACGAATTATATCGTTCGAGTTCGTTTTTATTATAGTCTAGGTGTAGGCTCCAAAATTATTATGGCGGTAGGCATGGCGAAAACTAGACGAGAACACACAAAACGCGCACTTAACTTGTGTTTCAGATTGCTAGGAGCGCTTCATCACTGCGGCTGTGGCTGACGGAAGAGGTTGAGTGACACCATGAGCAAACACACGAGCCTGTAACTCGTCCTTTATTTCATTGTTACGGTACCCCAAAATCATCTTCCTCTTTCTCCTCCTTTACCTTCTCCTAATTGTTATTTTTCCGACGTCGTATTCAGTTTCCTCCACTAATACACGTCACACTAAGACATGGCAAACTAATTTAAAACGGAAGGACAAGGCAGAAAACAAGCATAACATTTACTTGTTAACGTCCCCTCCTCTTAAGGGCAACTAAAATGTTTGAAACACTGCCACCATTACGTATATTAAACACTTCACCGCCTGTTGGAGCTGCGATCAAAGGGCAACCAGAGAGAAAAGTGAACAACAAACAAGTGAATACAAAGAGAACGAGAGAAACTACAAAGAACTATAAATTCAAGATGAAAACACAGAAAATAGAAGACGACGACACTATTTACCCCAGACTGCGACAGATATATTCTCCAGGACAGGACAATAAATATTCCACACGCAGCGGGAGAGAGGGATTACTACATTATAAAGCCTCGGGAACACAGAGACGGAAAGCCGGTACTTAGCTGGATATGAAGGAAAATGTGACACATGATGACTCACGCGCCGGCTGTACATTAGAATAAAAGGACAATACATACAATAGTTTTCTCGACAGGGTACGACAGTATTTGCTGCTTAACTCTTTCACTACCGAGACGTTATTTTAGTTTTACCTCTTGATATCAAAAGTGTTTGTGACGTTTTTGATATTCTCTTGTAACAATGGGACTATAAAATGACTAGTTACTAATTCAATGATGATACGTTTATTTTCTCTGACAAACTAGTGATTAGATAAATTTGAAAACTGTCAGCAATAATGGGCAGGTTATAATGAGGTAATAATGGGACTAAAAATGACTAGTTACTTATTCACTGGATATACGTTTAATTACTATGACAAATTAATGATTGCATACAGTTAGAAAATTATTTGCAGTAGTGGACAAAGGCTCTGTGTCTCAAGCTTTATTAAGTTGTTCGTACTGTCCGTCTGTTTTGCTTTCCGTTTGCATTCCTGTGTTATGATAATAAATAGAAATGTTGGCAGGAATGAAAGGTCACGTTTGCCTCACGCTTTAAAGCAAGGCAGGAATGTGCAAGTTCAGTCTCTTATGGCAGTGTTACCATGCTCACGTGTTCCCAGGTGGCAAAAGAGTCGACAACAGCATACATATACAAACATAACATACATGGAAGCGAATAGTCACTGCATGGAAAAAAGAAAAAAAAAAAAAAAAGCAGAATCCCCCCCCCCACACACACACACACACGCGTAAATACAATTCTTGTTATTTTTCTTTCTTTTGTTACGTGACCTACATAATTGCTCACATATATATATACATTTCCCATTTCCTTGTTTATTTCCTCCTCGGTATTGCTGGATATCAGACTGAGCCTCCTCTCTTCCATGTCGTGCGCCTGATACGTTCCCATTACCTGTCTCGTTTCAGATTTCTCTTGGTCATTTTAAACTATCATATACCCTGTTACATTACCCTTTCTTTGTCATGGGATCGTTAGTTATGTTTTTTTTTCTACTATATTATACGTATTGACAGGTTAATTAATCGCTATCATTCAAATAATATGTACTGCATTGTTTACTCGGTACTGATCGTCATAGTATCATGTATTCCAGTGGCGCTGTTTCTGGTATGGAGTGTCATAGTTTCACGTATTTGACTGGTATTGTTTCGAGTGGCTTGTGCACTGCTGATGCCCGGTGAGGGCTGAAGAAAACGTTATTCTCTTTTGATTCTCACTACAGTGACTACACGAAGATAAATGTTTAGATAGATAGATGGTAGGATATCCACTTGGATAAAGTAGAAAACATGGAGATTCGTGAATACTGAACATATAAAAAAGATATATGTGAAAGGGATGTAGTCAAAACGTAAAGGAAGATAGATAGATATACAGACAGATAAAGATGCACAACACAAACATACCGATAAACAAAGATAGATAGACAGACAATAAACATCAGAAAGACAGACAGACAGACTGACAAGCATGCTGAGTAATTAACAGATATAAGGGAAGGAAGACAAACCAAGTAATAAACCCAAGAATAACCACCAAACAGATCACACTAAATGGATAGAGAAGAAAAGGACAGACAGATACACACGACATTAATTTTTCCTTGGCCAAATTCTAACAGTTCTGAACGATCTCTTTTTTCTTCCCTCCTCTTTTTTTTTTTCTTTTTGCACAACTGACCGCGCGTCACAGTTTAATAAAAAGTCAAAAGGAAAAGAGAGAGAGAGAAAAAAAAAAAAGAGAGCATTTCCATCTGATGGTCCACCACTTTTTTCCTTTCCTTTGTATTTTTTTCTTTAGATACCGCATCCATATCTGCCTTGTTACTCGTATGTGTGTCTATCTGTCTATCTATGTATCTATCTATCTGTCTGTATGTCTATGTATCTATCTGTCTATCCAATTAACTCACCTATCAACTTGTTTCTCGCAGTAAAACATCGAGTCACACTTTTAAACCTCCATTTGCACTGCGCCACTTACCTATTTCATCCGTCCATTCATCCGTCTGTCTATCTATCTACATACCTTCCTATCTATCTATCTATATCTCTACCCATCCATCTATCCCTCTATCTACACAATTACTAACTTATCTATCAACCTATCACACATTCACAAGAAAACATCAACTCCAACATCATCTCGATTCACACAACCCACGATATACTCGTACTGATGCACTAAACTACACGCATGCCTATTTCAACACACTAGTCGCCGGCGGAGCTTCATCCCAGCCTCAGCACGGATAGCCAACCTCCCAGCAGCAGGGTTCGCACACGGAACATTCGGCCACTGACCCTAAAGTTACCGCAGGCCCCAGTTTGCCGACATCGCCGCAGCAATATCCACGGCCAGTTAAGCACGACAGACGTATGATAGGGGCAAGGAAGCCAGAGATGCCCGACGCAAGAACAGAGATACGAAATTCACGGCTTCTTGTGAATGAACCCGTAAAATTGTGTGCGGATGAGAGAGAGAGAGAGAGAGAGAGAGAGAGAGAGAGAGAGAGAGAGAGAGAGAGAGAGAGAGAGAGAGAGAGAGAGAGAGAGAGAGAGAGAGAGAGATACACCTTCCCTTTTTTAAAACACACATCCACAATAACTAATCTTATCTACACTTAACACACCACGTAAAAAAAAATAAATAAATAATTCTCTTAGGTACTCAACCCTAATCCTTTAAACCGTAACAAACTACCCTTTCTTGGTCCACCTAACTCCTCTCAACCATAACCCTAAGATACCTACTTTTACCGTCATTTTTCCCCTCATCCCCCCTTTCACACTTTCACTAGCCCATGTCCCAGGTCCCTCCTCTACCCCTCCCTCCTCTCCCTGGCCATCGACGAGCGACAGGAGGGAGAGGGCGAGGGGGAGGCGCGGCCAATATACTGCCGTGAGGATGAGTGACGATGGTGCCCTTGGTAACGAGAGTGAGCCAGCTTAGTGTAGGTGTTGATGGCCGCGTCTCTGGTGGCGATAGCTGGATCCATCACCGCCACCACCCGCCTCCCCCCCCGTCGTTCTCTCCCTCTCCTCTCCTCTCCTCTCTCCTTCCTGCCTTCCTACTCACACTTACCTCCACGCTCTCTCCCTCTATCGGTCTCTCTCTCTCTCTCTCTCTCTCTCTCTCTCTCTCTCTCTCTCTCTCTCTCTCCATCCCTTCAAAGCCCGGCTCATCTTTAATTCTGGTTTCTGTTCTTCTTTCTGTTACTTCCTTCTCGTGTTCGGTCTTATGTTATTAATGTAATGTTTGTTCTTTTCCTTCGCCTTAATATCTGTTTTTTTTATATTTTTTTTATTTTTCGTTTTTGTTTGTGTTTTCGAGTGCATCGTTCTCTTATTTAAACATCTTTGCGCAGCTTTTTTTTCGTATTTTTATTTTTTTTTCTGGTTTATCTATTTTTTTTTCTGTTGAATAAGTCATTTGTTTTGTTTCGTTCATTTTTTTATTCTCTCTCTCTCTCTCTCTCTCTCTCTCTCTCTCTCTCTCTCTCTCTCTCTCTCTCTCTCTCTCTCTCTCTCTCTCTCTCTCTCTCTCTGTCTCCCATCTTCATTCCTTATTCCGGTTTAGCTCCTTCCCTCTTTTACCCTAATGTCACTTTTTTACCCTTCCTTCTCCCTGATGTAAATTCCCCTTTCTGTCTCCCTCTCCCTATTACTGTTCCTCACCTTTCCTCATCCCACTTGGTTCCCATCTCCGTCACCCAAATGTTCCTTCTACCGCTGCTCTCGTAATGTCTTCCTACACTTTCATCCTTATGTCTCAGTAATCTGCTTCTAAGCCTTTATGGTTCTGCTCTTCCTCCTTTACATCCCTTTGGTACTGCACTTCAAGGCAATTTCCTTCTCCATTTCACTTTCATCTCCTTACAGTACTTGGGTCTTCATTTGCCTGCCTGAGAATCGTTTTTCATTTTCGTTATGTTAAATTGTGTCGTTTTCTTACATCGTTCTTTCCTCTTTGTTTTCTCTTGTATTATTTCTTTTGATTTCGACCCCATGTTTGATGATTTTGAAACTTTTTTTCTCGTCTTTTTTTCTTTTTTTGTTAAACTTATTTCTCCCTTTTTTCTTGTATTTTTTTTGGGGTGGGGGGGGACTTTTCTTCATGCCTGATAATTTTTAAGTGTTTTTTATTTTTCACCTCGTTAAATTTCTTGTTAGATTTTCTGATAACCTAAACTTTTCTTTCTTTCGCAATTTTTTCTTTTTCTTTTTTTTTTTTTCCTTCATATCTGGTAGCTTCCAAACGTCTTCACTTCTTAGTCTTTCGTCTATCATCACTTGTAACTTATGTACTTTTTCATCCTTATATAAATCCCCACTGCGCAATATCTTCCCTCCAACGCTTTTACTTATTGTCCTTTTTTTTTTCATTCCTTACAAATTATATACCTTACATCCTTTTACAAAACTACTACGTAATGTCTTCTTCCTTCCCTTTTCTACTTGATGTGCCGTGCTTCCTCCTACAAAGCTCCTACTATCTATTTTTTTCTCTTCTCCTTTCTTTCCTCCTTCCTCCTAATTTTTTGTACCGTATGTAGTTTTTCTTATTCCACGTCTTATCATTAACTTCTTAAGCATTTATTTCTGTTTCCTCCTCAAAAAATACTATACACTACCTTCCTTTTCTTTATCCTCTTCATTCTCCTCATTTTTTCAACCCTTCCTCGTTATTTCCCTTGTGTCATCCCCTTAATTTCTTTAACATCTACATTTTTCCCCTCATTTTTCTGCCTCCTTTATGTCTGAGCTCCCCCCTCCTTTTTTATTTTATCTCTCTCCCCTTCAGTCGATCTTCAGATGTAACTTTTTTTCTCCTCCAACCTTCCTTAAAGAATCCAGGATAAAAACCCGTCGTATCTTTCGCTCCTGTGCTCAGGTAGCTTTCATTTCCGCGTTTAATATCGCTGCTCGAGCTTCCACTTATCCCACCTTTCATGTCAAGCTTCTCCTTAACGCCACATGCTTCTGCCTTCTCCCTCCTCTTCGCTCCCTTTTTTTTTTTTTTCTTTCTCTCTTGCTCCCTTCCTTCTCAAAGCTTCTCTTTATATCCGACAAAGCTGAAGTTATCGTCCGTCGTACTCTATACACTTCGTACGTCTTCTTCTTCTTGCCTATATGTATTTTTTTATTATTATTATTATTTTTAGCTCATTTTCGTCTTTTAACATCTTTCTCTAGTAAACATTTTTTTTTTCGTAGTCTCTTACAACATTTTTAAATCGCTCATTTTTGTAATGCAGTCTTTTAAAACAGTTTCTATACCCAGGAGGGAAAAAAAGGCGAAATTAATCTGCCACTTTTTTTTTTATCGTGTCCAGTACTATGAACGTCAATGAAAGATTTCAAGGTTAACATGAATGTTTTCTTCAGAATCCTTATGCTTATAGTTCTCCCTCATGTAAATTTCACTACCATCTTTTCAACGTACAAGAGTTCTTTAGAAATAATCTCGTTCGTGATGAATTAGGTTAGGTTAGATTTATCCACTGAATTCTACATAAAATCCTGAAAAACAAGAGAGGAAAACAATTTTCTTTAGTGTAAGAATTTTGTTTATTCTTTGCCTAAAAGCTTTTTTTTTTTTTTTTTAAGACAACGTAAATTTTCTTATTTGGCAAACTTTTTCTTCTGCAAGCATCTCTATTTTCACTGATATCCTCATGTAAGTTTGTCTACTTTCCTTTCACTTTCCATGTAAACTCATCTACTCTCCTCTCACTTCTGCAAATGTCTCTACTTTCCTCTCACTTCCCATGCAAAAGGACCTTTCATCTCACTTTCCTTTGTGTAAAAAAAACTCCACTTTCCTTATTCAACCCTTGGAAACACGTCTAACTTCCTTCTCACTCTTGACAAAACATCCCTTCTCTTCCCTTCCCACCAAGCAATATCCTTCACCAACACAGAGAATCCCAATCAAAATAGGTTAAAGAAGACACTGCCACTGGGTCGACGCTGCCAGGAAACTAGAGAGAGAAATGAGGACGGGCGGCGCCAGAGTCGGGGTCACACCTGGTCGGCGAGGAAATGGGTCTCATCTACACCCACGTCGCCTGGAAACAGATGACGCGGTTAAGCTGCCTGGCCAGTGGTAGAGTCAGCTGGACGCGGCTGGCTGAGGGAGGAGGTTTGTTCTTGTCTAGCAAACTCAAGTGTAGCTGTTCCCTGG
>NC_087154.1:5645000-5652500 GCF_035594125.1 Scylla paramamosain
AGACCTTAGCTATAAAGAAATACTTAATAAACCACAATGCTAAAAAAAAGAAAAGAAAAGAAAAGAAAAGCAAAAAACAGGAGATGAGATCATGTTACTCAATTATGCAAAAAGGAGAGAAATAGTGAGTGAATAGCAAGAAATTGTGTCTGAAAATAATAGACACACACACACACACACACACACACACACACACACACACACACACACACACAACCCATTCGGTCAATACAAGGGATAAAATCGCAAACTCGAATCCTGGAATGAGACAAAGTTGAGCTGTCGCGGTGGACGTTTAATATGAGCGGTGATGGAGAGTCGGCGGCGATGGGCGAGGAGAAGAGGATGGAGAGCGTGTGGGGATGGTAAAAGATTGAAACAAATGGACTATTCGGAATTTAATGTATGCAGATGATGCGGGACTATTCGCGGGCACTGAGCCAACCAGTGGTGTATATTTGTTGGCGGTTGGTGAATATCCGTAAACAGCGAGAGAAAACAAGTGTGGGAAGGTAAGGGTGAGGGCGAGGGGAGCGTGGACACAAGGGCAGCGTTCAGGGAGAGGGAGGGATGTGAGCATTCAGTGGCGAAACTTGGATAACTGCGACGCAATGAGGGTACGGAAAGGGATTGTTTTGCGGTGAATGTAACTAAACAAGAGCCATCATGAGATCTGGGAGAGGCTTTGGATGGAGCTTTCTAGTGATGCTTTGCGTACTGAAACTGTAGCGTTGTTGAGAAAGAAAGTCACCGGTATAGAAAGGTAAGGAACAGTTCATGAAAAAATTTTTGTCTTATGAGGAAGACGAAACCAAGCGGTGTTTTGAAGGTAGTAAAAAATAACTAATAAATAAAGCCGTCTAAATAAAAAAAAAAAAAAATCAGAAATTGCAAATATGTTGGAAGATAATAAGATTCTGATCAGAATCATGATTTCCATTGGCTTTTAAAATAACAAAGGAAACTCTCCCTTCACTGGTATGTCACTAACTAAACAAACAACACTCACCACACCACAACGATCCAGCTGGCTAACTTATCTGGACTGTGAAGCCAACACCACAAACTGCAAACAGAAAAAAAGTGAAATTGAAAGAGAATGAAAGAACGAATATTATCAACGAACCTGATAAGTAAATTGAAAATGTAAAAATAATAAATAGCAGAAGAATAAAACTAGAGGATTATCTAGCCAGCTTCCATCTTCCGCTACTGAACAACTTCATTTTTTATTTATCCTTTCCTTTACATCTCTTCATACTCCTATAACGTATCTATCACGTAAAACACACACGGAAAAAAAAAATCTTTCTCTGTGGTCACGCTTCACTTCTGCTCCACGAATTGAATATCTTCCACGAGTTAACACGACGGCAATTCTTGTGGAAAGCGCGTGAGAGCCCTGCACCTCGGATCCATGCGGGTGCACAGCTCGGCCTGCCTTCATAGGGGCGCCGTCAGAATGTCCAAGGTGCAGTATGCGTTAAATACATACGTAAGTAGGATGACCTGACTGTGCTATGTCACTTGAAAGATATACAACTTGCTGTGCTGTTACTTTCATCCCCAAATGTGGTTAACCAATTGGGTCTTTGCTTTGCCATCGCAGACATTATGCCAAATCTCGACAGATAGAGAGCCAAGCAGAATGACAAAATAACAGACAAACAGACATAAAGAAAAGCTCATAAAAGGTAATCAAATAAAAACGAAAATGGACGACGTTATCTTAACCATACAACTTTCACAATATTGTCCCTTATCGTCACCACAAACATGATGGCCACTCTCGACAGCCACAGATAGACAGACAGACAGTTTGACCGACTCAGAAACGACAAAAAATAATAATAATAAAAAAAAGATATGTACCACCTTATCTTCACCTTACAGCTTTCACAATATTATCTGCCCATCTCGACACAACAACAGTCCAACCAAAGACATCCCTGCCTTAGTCTACGGCCTTTAGACAGCACCTTTAACGATTATTAGTACCCGTGTGAGGGCCAATTTGCAGCGCCACACGGGAACACACACCCGCAGGCACGCACACAGGCGCACACCTCAGCCGGCCAGCCAGCCTTGCCTCTCACACCAATAACTGCTGCCGAAAACACAACAGCGGTCCTGGTAATATTTCACGGCCAGGAGGTTTGGGTTGAGCTGGACCGCCGACCGCCCAATATGCTGGTTAAAATTTTCCTCTCGTATGCTGCACCTCTCTCACCTCCCACGGCCTGTGTAGTGGGAAGGATCGAAGGAGGCGAGCTGGGCAGTAATGGGAAGAGGCGGAGATGAAACGAGCTGGTGGTGGTGGTGGTGGTGAGGAGGAGGAGGAGGAGGAGGAGGAGGAGGAGGAGGAGGAGGAGGAGGAGGAGGAGGAGGAGGAGGAGGAGGAGGAGGAGGAGGAGGAGGAGTAGGAGGAGGAGGAGGAGGTGGAGGAGGAGGAGGAGGAGGAGGAGGAGGAGGAGGAGGAGGAGGAGGAGGAGGAGGAGGAGGAGGAGAAAGGTACAAGTATCAAACTAGAAATCAGAAATGCAAGGCAAAGAGAGAGAGAGAGAGAGAGAGAGAGAGAGAGAGAGAGAGAGAGAGAGAGAGAGAGAGAGAGAGAGAGAGAGAGAGAGAGGGGGAAAGAAAGCGCCTGCGTGTGTGTCTGGGCGGCAGGAACAATGGCGAGGGCGGCACAGTGGCCCTGCGCCCCTCATTAGTTTACTTGCAGGCTTAATTTTCATATCTTACCCTTTATTTGCCTCAAGACGACGAGCCGCCATTGTTCCTGATCCCCCATCCCCCACAGACCATCACAGACCCACACAGACCCACACAGGTGTACACAGACCAACACAGCCCCTAACACACTCAGACAGACTCACACATATCCACAACGACTCACACAAACTTCAAACAGACCCATATAGATCCTCGCAGACCCTCACAGACCTACACAGACCTTACACAGACCAGCAGCCGCCCTCATCCACCCTCTCTCCAGGTAAAGCAGGCCAGGTATCCTCAATTAACCTGTCCTCCCATTAAGGGCATCTCCCTCCTACAAGAAAATATAAAACAGTGCCAATAACGTGGGAGATTAACTCAAATTAATATCGTGAAGTACTTAAAAAAGATCACCATATATTCTTTTCAACGCGTAAAGTTTTTTTTTTTCTTTTGTGATGGAAATTAATAAGGACTTGCCAGGGTCTAATATGGAGAGCTTCAGTATGACTCAGTAAAGGAAGGAGAGGAGGGAGAGGAGATATCTGTATGGTAACACGAGGGAGGGAGGCACGCTGAGGGAGGAAGGGATAATATAACGGAAGAGAGAATAGGACAGTGGTTTGTATTTTAAAACACTGAAGACTCCCATCAAAACAGTTTTCAAAGGCCACAGAGGTGATTATTCTGTTCTCGTGGATCCTTTTCCCCACTGATGACACAGAATCGTTGTTAAACTTGTTAAACTATCATTAGAAGCACGAAAACACTATTTAAAATCCTAATAAATTCTAATACATCTTGTTGAAAGTAGTTACGATGAGGAGACGAAACGTTTGGGAATACGAGTGAAAATGAGGCACAGGAGGATGGAACGGACTGTGACAATACGTGACAGAACGTAACAAAAGCGTTACCGGAGAGAGCCAAGCAGCAGTGATTCAAATGAAGAGAATAAGAAAAGAAATAAAGGAAAAAAGGGGCAAAATGAAACAGAGACAAAGCGGGAGAGAGTGACAGAGGAGTTACGGGCGACAAAGAAGCCTCAGCGATACATATGAAGACAATAAGGGAAATGAAAGGAAATAGGACATAATAATACAAAAAAAAGAAAAAAAAAAAACTATCGTGACAGAGCGTGACAGAGGCGTTACAGGAGAGAGCAAAGCAACAGGTAAAGAAAAGAACACAAAATATAGGGAGAATGGGATAAAGCAACAGGATCAAAGCGTGACAGGCCAAGAGAGACACGTTACCGAAAACATCGAAGCATCAGCAGTATAAATAAATAAAAAAAGAGGCAAATAAAGAAAAAATGGGATAAAACACACACACAAAAAAAACGTAACAAATGATGACAAAGGGGTTACGGAGCACAGTCAAGCAGCAGCGTTACAGAGGATGATAAAAACGAAGCACGGGGTTTTAATTAAGGATCCGAGGCAACAACAAGAAGCTGATTCAGGCACTCACTGGGATGACGGTCAGGGTAACTGAGAGGTGAAGGAGACGAGTGATGTGAGATACGAGTTTGAAGGTTGTGAAGGCAATGAGAGTAGGTAGAAGAGGAGAGATGAAGGGATGGTGGGAAGAGAGGGGAAGGGATGAGGACGAAAAGAAGTTTGGAAAAAGCTTCAGAGAGGAGAAGGGATGGAAGGAAGGAAGACAGGAAAAGTAAATAATGAGGAGGAAACAGATAGAAGAGGCGATAGACGAAAGACGAGGGGATAGAATGAAAGGAGCAGGGAAGAGGATGAAAAAAAAGATGTAAGGGAAAGGCAGTTAGAGGAAAGAGAAGAGAAGTAAACAGGGGAAAGAAATGGGGATGAAACGGAAGAGAGAGTCAGTAGAAGGGAGACGAAGAGGAAGGAGGAAAGGAAAGAGGAAAGGGTGAGGACGAAAAAAACGGTGGGGAAAGATAGTACAGAGGAGAGACGATATTAGGAAGGGGAAGAAGTGAGAAGGAAACAGGTGACCGAGACAATAGAGGGAAAGAGAGGGAATGATAGGGAGAGAGGGGATAAGGAAAAAATGAGAAAACCAGTTGGGGAAGAAAGAGAGGAAACAAGGGAAAGGAATGGGGATAAAACACATGAGAGAGGCAGTAGAAAGAGATGAGAATGGAAAAAAAAAAGAGAGAAGGATGTGCAGGGAAGGCAGTAAAGGTAAGTAGACGAGGTTAAAGGGAAGGGAAAGGAGAGGAAGTGGAAAGGAGAGTGAAAGAAAGGAGAAAGAAGGAGGAGAAGAAAAAATAAGGGATAGCAGGGGTTAGATAAGAAAATGGAAGAAGAGGAAAGGAGAGGATGAAGATGAAAAATTTAGTGGAGGGAATTTAAAAAAGAAAAAAAAAATGAGTGAAAGGGAAGGGATGAACTAATAAAAAAGAAGGAATATAAGAAATACGAAAGACAAGGAGATAACAACAAAGATAAATGGAAAGGAAAGATGGTGAAGCTGTGAAATTAAAACGATAAAGAAAGTATAAAAGATGGAAGAAAAGGAGGATATAATCAAAATATTACATAAAACCTAAAAAATAAAAACGAGGAAAAAGACATGTTAATGAAGTAATACCCCAAAAACACACAGGAGAGAGAAAACAGAAGAAAACGGCAAACAGAGGAAGGAATCAATGAAAAGAGAGAGAACAACACAAACGCACCAAGGAAAATTAGAAGGAATGAGTAAGAGGAGGTGGACGTGTGCTTTCCTTTCACGCTCCCTTGTCCAACCACGCCAATGGGTGATGGAAGTGGCGGCGGATAACGAGATGCTCATCAGGACGCGGGACCGTGACAAAGGGAGGGAAATGACTCAAGCCATCAAAGGAGAATGTATGGACAGCGGGCGACGGGCGGCGGTTCAGCTAGTATTCTGGCCCATATTCAGAAACGTTTTGCTCTCTCACCAAGATCATTTTCCAAGGCCACAGAGATGATTGATTGGCAGGGTTTTCAAGAATGTTCCTCTAATCAGCAACATATAAATCGTGTTACTCTGTCACTAGAATTCTAAAACAACCTGTAAAATCTCTTGTAACTTCAAATCGAGCTCTTTGAACGTATTGGAGGTGCAGCGCAGAAGTGTTTCAGAATATGGTTCTCAGTGACAGCAGTGACGCGTATTGCATGTTCTGTATTGAATTGTATTGTTGTATCAAAATTGAAAAAAAGGGAAAGAGATAAGTTTTGAAGGCGAAAAAGAAAAAAAGTTTAGATATTGTTTTTGTGTCCTATGAAAAAAAAAAGAGAGGAAAAAGGAATTTTGCAGAAGAGAAACAGAGGATGTTTTTGTGTTGCTTTGTATGGAGAAAGGGAGAGAGAAAAATGGAGAAACGTGTGATGCATTAAACTGTATTGTGTTGAAATAGTGACGAAAAGAAGCTGAGAAAGGTAAACTCTCAAGAAGAAAGAAGATAATAACTAACAAGAGAATATTCTTCTGTGCTCGGTAGGTGACAAAGGAGACGCATCTTCATCAAACTTATAATAAGATAAAAAGATACGGAAAATTATTCTTATTTCCTACATATCATCAAATAATGTTTATGGTTTCGCTAAAGACAGTCTTTCGTTTCCTGTGAACTCTTTATTAATGAGAGGTTTGTTGATACTTTTATTCCAGACTCGTTTTATTTGGAGAAAGAGCATCTGTGAATTCCGCTAATATTCATATTGCTAATACGAGCGTGTTTATTTACATATTTTTTTTATAGCATCACATCTGCACTGAGTTACACTTGCAAATATGTCACAGCAAAAGAAGCATTTTCCCTTCCTATAAACTCCACACACACACACACACACACACACACACACACACACACACACACACACACACACACACACACACACACACAAATAAAAAAAAAGTTTAAAGAAAAGGAAAGAATTAAAACATTTATAAGTGAGTAAATGAACAACACCCATGATACAAACTTGAAAAAAGAAATGAATAAAAAAAATCTTGAGAAAAAAAAAACACTTTAAAAGAAACGATTGCTAAAACCCAAAACCTCTGTGAAATAAATATAATAACGTAAAAAAAAAAAAAAGGAAGAGAAAAAAACCCACTTGAAAAATAATAATAAAAAAAAACATTCACCAAAAACACAAAAGCAATCCCAGAAATAAAACACTCAACATGAAAGACAGAAAGAAGAAGCCAGCGTAAAAAAAGACAAAGAAAAAAAAAATCATAAAAAAAAAAAAAACGTTGACTAAGACACAAAACTCCTCACTGCTCTGCTCCTCCGTTGTTACCTTCACGCGGCACAGACTTTTCCGCTCCGGTGGCGAAAGAGGACCAGTCAGCCCTCGCTCGCCTTCCCTCTCCTCTCCCCTCTCTCCTCTCACCCGCCGACCGGACCCAACCCGCATCCTCCACACATCCGCCTGACTGACCCATGGCTTGAGTTTTTCCCTCCGTCCCTCTGCACACCAAGTAAATATTGAATTGGCGGCATTTATCACCTGAAGTGCCCCCGTGACGTGTAATACTCGTGAACCAAGCTGGGAGGCAAAACACGGCGGGCCAAGTCCATTAAGGGGAGTGAGAAGGAGAGACCACCGCCGCCCCTGTCCCCTCCTCCATCTCGTCGCGGGTTCTTGCTGGCGTGGCATGGACGGGAGCAATGATGAGGTGCCTATGAGCATGCGTGAGTGGATTAATACTGTGATTTCTGATGTTTTTCTTGCAGGTTTGTTTTCCGTATGCTGAGGTGGCTACAAACATGCCTGAGCGGATTAATATTATAATTTCTGATGAATTTTCTTGTACTTT
>NC_087154.1:5657500-5667500 GCF_035594125.1 Scylla paramamosain
TGTGTGCGGTCGCTGCCGAGAAACAGAAGGTGATGAAGTGATACATGAGGAGGGAGGAGGAAGCGTAGTAGTAGTAGTAGTAGTAGTAGTAGTAGTAGTAATAGTGATGGGAGGAGCAGGAAGAGAAAAAGAGAAACAAAAGAAAACACAAAGAACATACATCAAATCCAAGAGTAGTAGTAGTAGTAGTAGCAGGAGGAATGGGAGGAGGAGGAGAAACAAAAGAGAACACAAAGAACACACAACATCGATCTAGGAGTAGTAGTACATAGAAACAGAAAGAAGAGGAAGAGGGGGAGGAGAAGGAGAAGGAAAAGAGAACACAAACAACAAACAACATCATATTATCTGTTTGTCTTTACCAGTCTGTTTGTAATGAAATGCACTAACGTAAAGTAAGAGGCGACGACTAAGAGGAGAAAGAGAAAGATGAGTAAGGGAGAGATACTAAGGAAGAAAAGAATACAAGTGAAAGGGAAGAGGAGAAAAGTATCGTTGATCAAAGTAATAGCGGTGTCAGCTGTTACAGTTAGGGCTTGTTTGATGCTGTTGTTGTTGGTAATAATAGTAGTAGTGGTACTGGTGGTGGTGGTGGTGGTGGTTGCTGTTGGTGGAAATAGTAGTGTTGGTAGTGATGGAAGTATAGGTTATATTGGTAGTATTAGTGTTGATATTGGTGGTAGTGGTAGTGTTGGTAGTAGCAGTGGTAGTGGTGGTGGTGGTGGTGTTACGTGCTGCCTTACATAAGCACGTAAGCCATGTAGTACGTACACTGACGGTCACCAAGACAACCAGACGATTTTTTCATTGGGGAAAGAAAAAAAAATGCTGTTTATAAGCACACAACTTACGGTCATTAAAGTTAATTAGCCAGTTTATCATCTCGTCCTTCGTGTTTTGTTATAATTTTTTTATCTTAATATTTCTCCTCTTCATCCTTATCTTTGCTCTCCTCATTCTCCATCTCTCTTTTACTCTTCCTTCTTTTTCTTCTTTTTTTCTTTCTTTTCTTCTCCTTCTTCAACTTTATCCACGTCTTGTTTCCCTTTCTTTCATCTCCCATCTTCCTTCTCCTTTCCAAGTTTCTTTTCTGTGATTCCCTCGTTTTTTTTCTTTACCATTACTACATTTTACTTTCCTTTTCTTCATCCAAAATCTTTCTTACTCTTTTCTTTATCCCATTCGTCCTTGATTCCTACTCCGCCTTCCCTTTACACCTCTTTCTCGTTTTCCCCTCACCACCACCACCACCACCGCCACCGCCACCCTCATTCCTCCAGCCGCTGCACTTTTATGAGGGCAAACATTTCATTTCCTGCCACTCCAGCCCTGCCAAGCGGTAATCGCAGCCTCGCTGACGCTCCTTCAAGCAATTCATCTCCGGTACTATGAGGAGGAGAAAAATGTACCAGGATTTATATATAGACAACAAATTTTTCTTTTTCTTCTATAATTCTCAGTGGGGAAAAAAAAAAGGCAGCAAGGGAGTCTTATACGCTTTTCTAATGGTGAAAAATAAAACACAATGACAAAACTTCATCTGGGAAAGTTTCTGGGCCTTTTCTTTGGTTCTTTTTTCTTCTTCGTCTTCTTCCCGGTGGCGGTGAAAGTTGTCCCAGCGCAGAGGGTCGCGTTAACCTAAACAGTACTGGAGGTGTGATGTTTTAGTGCGCGTGACGTGGCGTGAAAGTTTAGGTGTGTATCGTTGCCCTGTCTGGGGGTTCTCTCTTCCCTTTGTTCTTTCACCTCCCTTCTCTCTTTTTCATCATGGTAAGGAAAGACAAGGTCAAAGTAATAATAAGAGAGACACACCACGCTTTAAAACACCCCACCCACCCACACACACACACACACAGACACACACACACACACACACACACACCCATGAAAAGAATAATTCCCAACATAATTTTCTCTTCACTTTTACCTTTATGAATTCATCCTCGACTCGGCAGGATTTATGTATCCTCTACATGACTGTTAATCTTCACTTGATATGAAGTAAGAAGCGAGAGGATCCACTAAGCTGTTGAAGGTTAGGACGAATTGCATATTTGTGATTTTTAAAGTTAACAGACGAAGGATATAAAGATAAATAAGTAAATAAAATTCTCATTGACGAGAGAGACAAGAGAAGTGCAGTTCTGGAATTGAAAAGTGGACTGTCTTGGAAGTATTTAAGTTGGGAAGACTAAATCAAAGAAAAGAACAACATTGTTACCACCACAATCACAACCACCATCACCATCATCACCATTACTATTGCTGCTGCTGTTACTGCTACTGTTACTACTACTGTTACTACTACCACCATCACCACTACTACCACCATCACCAGTACCATCATCACCACAACCACTACTACTCGTACCATCACTAACATTACTACTCGTACTATCACTAACATTACTACTAACACCATCAGTACTGTAACCACTAACACCATCAGCCACACCGTTATTAAAATCATCAGCATCAACATTCAAAAGCATACACAACGGAATGATCAGAAAACTTTTAAGGTTGCGCGGAGGAAGAAAGTAAGTGTTCACACCCTTGGCAACATTCAGAGGTAACCAGGACGAGGAGGGAAAGAGAAGTGGCGAAAAATAGAAGCTCAGTAGGACATTTTGCCAGGTGATGGAGGAGGAGGAGGAGGAGGTGGTGGTGGTGGTGGTGGTGGTGGTGGTGATGGTGGTGGTGGTGGTGGTGGAAGGGAAGCTCTAAGGTGTGGCAGTAAAGGAAGGAAACACTAGGATCACGAGGGCCTTACACACAGCCAGGGGTAAAACTGCAGGTGTTTGGAGCGAGTCTCTTCACCTGCCTGTGTGTCCCGTGTGCTGTGTGGGCTTGAGTGTCTGGCTGATGATGAAATGTGAGAGTAAGGGAGTGAAAGGGAATGAAAGCGAAATATAAAACGTACGCGAAATGGCGGAAATATTCTCTCTCTCTCTCTCTCTCTCTCTCTCTCTCTCTCTCTCTCTCTCTCTCTCTCTCTCTCTCTCTCTCTCTCTCTCTCTCTCTCTCTCTCTCTCACACACAGTATATGCATGCATGCACATATGTATAAGTGGCAGTGAAGGAAAATGGAATCCAGTATATATACATCACGTCTCGAGCAGCCTTGCATCCGCAGCCAAGTTCACTGACATGAATTTCTTAGCGCTGCCCGCGGCTCACGCCTACAGTGTCTGGCTGGCTGGCTGCCTTCCCTCGACGCGGCTCATTCTGCTCGATCTGAAGCGGTTCCTGGAGGGCTTCTGTGTATCGCAAGGCAGGATGCATTCACCATAATACCAGCCAGGTCATCCACTTTATATTCCTGGACTAGGAAACTTTTTAGCATCTGTATGCATGTGACATGAAAGCACACACACACACACACACATACACACACACACACACACACACACACACACACACACACACACACACTTGCTAATGGAGCAGAGTAACTGAAATTAATATATCTGTTTATTTTTTAGTTTCTTTTTTGATTGATACTAACATATGAGAGGATGAAATATATGCACAACGCAGAGATACGAAGTGTTCAAAGTGACAGCATTCGATTATTTGTATATGTTTACCTAAAAAGGCCAATTTGAGAATGCTAACCCTCTGACTGCCAGGTGTTCTCCAGCTAAACAAAATATAGTGCAAGCTGTTTAATTCTGAAAGCCATCATTGACAGCAAAAGAGAATGATACGAGTATACTTGCTAGCCGTTAGTTCTCGAGGTTATTTTTGCTCCAATATTATCTTTGTTACTCAAATAAGTATGTCAACACGTACTACTCTGTCATTATCATTAAAGGAATAAAGGTATCATGCAAGTATGTTTCTGGATATATATATATATATATATATATATATATATATATATATATATATATATATATATATATATATATATATATATATATATATATATATATATATATATATATATATATATATATATATATATATATATATATATATAACTTTGCATATTTACACGAAAACATAAATATTTCATGTGAGTGAGTGGCTTTGGCATTACGCTCTTGTTTCATGCATCTCATAGCTGGTGCCACTCCACTGCAACTGCCATTTACTACCTTTACTCCTATGGAACCACGACCACCACTACCACCCCCACCACCATCATCATCACCAACATCAACAACAATGACCATAAGTAAAACAAGAGCCACGTAACCACAAGAGACTCACCAGCTATCATAACTGCTACTGGTACAATACACCCACCATCACTAACTATAGTCTTATTACAACCACCACCACACAAACACCAACACCAACAACCGTAATAGCAACCACAGCTAACTCACTACCTATAACCAACTATAACCACTATATTCTACCAGTACTTCTAATGATTACGCTTTTTCGCCAGGCATCACGCGGGCCGGGGCAGGACGGGTGGCGGGGAAGAACCAGGAGGAGGGAGCTTAAAGTGATGTGAGTGAGCAGGACGCGGCGGCGGGACTGGAAACAATAGTTGGTCTGGAGCCGCGTTTCCCTGGAGGGTGAAGCAGAAGTCATTGTGGAGGGAAGCCGTGAATACCGTGTCGGATATTAAGGTATTTGCACAACCCTCCCGGTCTGCCTGGCGTGGAGAGAGTACCTGTCCCCAGCAGCCCGCACCGCGCCACCTGGGAGAAGGCTTTCGTGCTAGATTATCGGGTACTCTCTCTCTCTCTCTCTCTCTCTCTCTCTCTCTCTCTCTCTCTCTCTCTCTCTCTCTCTCTCTCTCTCTCTCTCTCTCTGTTTCTATCTTTTATTCGTTTAGCATTTAACCCTTTCAGTGCGACATGCAATAATTCACATCATTAAGAAAACAATGCATGAAGTCTTTATGAACATCGTTAAGAAAGAAAGGAACTAAATAATTTAACATCACATTTCTTAGCCAATATAATGTTCAGAGGTGGCTGAAGAACAAGAAGAAAGGTCTCAGTTATTAAGTTCAATAATAAAAGAAAAAAATATATAACAAATAGTTCGTTTACTTGTTTATGGTCGTTGCTTTACACTACTCACCCTTATGGTAATGCTGCATGAAGTTTTTAAGGAGTGACAGGATGTGTTGTTTGTGGAGTAGTGTTCACAGAAAAATGTATATTCTGGAGCAAGAGGAACACAGACTAGGATCTAATCTGCATATCAGCCCTGCTCTGCCTCACGGATTACATATTTTTACTTGTAACTTTTGACAGAGACGTATTTTTGCAATTTTTTTTCATTTTATTGGATTTATTTGTTGATTTGTGGTGTTTTCGACTAACTCTTGTGGAATGTTGTGGAATGTTGTAAGTTTGTCCACCAAATTCAGCTTCATGGTTATGGAAAAGCAAGACAAACAGACAAACAGACTGAGCTTACTTATTAGTATACATTATACTATTGCCTTTTCAGTACGTAGTGATGGAATAAGTTCTCAAGTTTCTGTTATTTTAGTGACATCTTAGGATTTGTTTGCTCAAATTACACTCATCCAGTTTTTGTGTCACCATCGTCATCATTGTCATCATCATCATCATTGTTATCGTTATCATCATCATTGTCATTATCATCATCGTCTACCTGTTTATAAGTTTAACCATAAATTTATGAACATTTCTATTTGTTTCCTCAACTGATTTACCGCATAACTTCTCTTGCTACTTCACTACCCACCTTCAATTGCTCTTTCTTTCTTTCGTAAACAAATTTATCACTTTATTATTATAATTTTATCCTAACTTCTTTCGTATGTCCCTTTCCTACATTACTTCCATCGTCAGCATTACCACCACCACCACTACCCCATGCACTTGTCGCTTTCCTTGTCCAGTCCTGGGTTCCCTCGGCCTTGGCATCCTGTGTTTATAGTCTTGTTCCTGGTGTGACCGACTTATTTTTTCTCCTTATTTCATCCGTCTTGTTCATTTATTTCTTGTTTTTTTTTCTTATTTGTCCTTTTCATGTTCCGCCTTCACGTACCTAATGTAGTATTTAATGTAAGGTCAAATCACATTATACAAACTTTCAACATCCTTCCCCCATGCAGCCCTCAACTAACCACTTCGTCACCACCACAAACCCACCCCGACCAACACACACTTCTTCCCTCGGCACCTCATCGTCTCCTCCACCTCACCTCCACCACGTCCACCACCATCACCGCTTCAGCCACTTCGTCCGACATTGCCACACCATTTAACTTTAATGGTGACTCCGCTCCTCTTCTCCTAATTGCTTCTTGACGGAAACTTGACAATAAAACTCCAAGTGTCAAGTTTATATTTCGTCCCTGGAGCGTTGGGGTGGTGGTGGTGGTGGTGGTGGTGGTGGCGGTAGTGGTGTGTGGTCATGTCCAGCAGTGTTGTAAATGTCGCGGAATTTAGCTTGTGTTTGTCCAATTCTTGTGTGTTCGCTATTTGTCTTCCTCTTTTTTTTCTCTCTCTCTCTCTCTCTCTTCCTCCATTATTCATTCTCTTTTGTCTAAATACAAAACGTGTTTGGTTGTCTTCTTTTTATTTCCCTCCTGAATTCCTCCCTTTCCTTTAACACTTTGGCTGCTAATGACACAACGACACTTACTGTGTGTGTGACTCTGCATAACTGACTTTTACTAAACAAACAAAAATAGTATAAAACTGCAGCCATTCAAAGATTCCGGTTATTCCATAGCCAATGTTGCTATCAGTAGCGACTTTCGAAAAATCACGGTAAACTTGTTGCAGATAATTTCGTTAAGCTCAAGGAAAAATCAGAACAGTCAAAGGGTTAAATATAAATGTTAAATACTCTCTGTCTCTCTCTCTCTCTCTCTCTCTCTCTCTCTCTCTCTCTCTCTCTCTCTCTCTCTCTCTCTCTCTCTCTCTCTCTCTCTCTAATATATATGTATGTATGTGTGTTTGTATATACGAGTATACGTCTATATGAAGTGAGGCGGAAAGCAGGAAGTGGAAGGTCCGATCAGCGGGGCAGGCTGGGGTGGCAGAAAGCTTCCTGCGGGGCGGAGGGTGTGGTTGCACCTGGGTCGGGCGGCGGGGCGGCGAGGGTGTGTGAGACGACAGGTGTGCCAAGAGGCTTATTTGCACCTGACCGGAGCTGGTGGCGAAGGTGTGGGAGAATGCACCTGCCGCGGCTCACCTGTCCCCGCCGCCGCGATATTGGCGAGGTGTGAGCCGCCTCTCTGATGGTTTCTTTCCGCGCCTATTTGACACCTGCTTGCAAACACACACACACACACACACACACACACACACACACACACACACACACACACACACACACACACACACACACACACACTCACTCACTCAGTCACTCACTCACTCACTCACTCACTCACTCACTCACTCACTCACTCACCTCACTCACTCACTCACTCACTCACTCACTCACTCACTCACACACTCTCTCTCTCTCTCTCTCTCTCTCTCTCTCTCTCTCTCTCTCTCTCTCTCTCTCTCTCTCTCTCTCTCTCTCTCTCTCTCTCTGTTCTTTACCACGTCACTGTCTCTCTGACCTTGCTACCTCCCTCTACACTTCCCTGCACATATCCTGCTCACCTTCCCTTCCCAAAGACCTCCCCCCGGAACTCTTGCCGTTACTGACACAACACGTTTCTTCCTCTATTTACCCAACTAGGCGTGCAGTTTCACAAGGGCTGCGCAAGATTGCCAATACTTACATGTGTATTTGCACAATCATTTACTTTTATCCACCGTGGTGTACTGACAGTAAACGTTCAGGTACTTCTTTTAAAAGTTTGTGTTTGTTCTGAAAGCCACTGTTAGTATAGTGTGTTGCAGTAAAAGTATTTCCCTCCCGTACGCTACTTCTAAGAAATGTAAGGCGAAAACACTCACTGTAATAGCTTGGACGTCATGCTTTATGTGTACGTACTAGGGTTTTAGAGCAGAACTTAGTTATAAAAAAAAAAAATGATTTCAGACAGATCTAGCATTAACGCATTTATTAAGTTTTATTCCCATATGGCGATTTCACGGACAAAGCACTCGCGGTATTAGCTTGGATGTCATGCATCTGTATATGTACCATGACTTCAAGCCAGAAATGAAATAGAAAGAGGATGATTTCAAACAGATCTATTATTAATGCTTTTCTTAAAGGTTTTACTCATTTCCATTTGGCGATTTCACGTCTGGTGAAGTTGCTTCAGCATCATTTATTCACCAAATCGCAAATCGCCTCACTGACGCATAAAACATCAAAACTGTTCTTACATTTTCGACTCTGCGTTTAGAAATCCCGCCTTCGTTTCGTTATTTCACCACCAGTGATTCACCAAACGCGGAATTTCATCTCACCTCCACTGGCTCTTTTCACCACCAGTAATTCACCAAAAGTGAAATTTCACCTCACCTCCACTGGCTCTAGCGCCAGAGAGAGGCAGACAAGACGACGCAGCAAGGCAGAGATTCGCCACCTTTCCCTGTATGACACAAGCAAGATATTCAATAAAACGTGTCAGCTCTCACAGCAGCAGCAGCAGCACCACCACCACCACCACCACCACCATCACTGCCACCACCAGCATAACAATAATCGCTCGCGCCCCAACAGCCCCGAGGCGCCCCTGGAACACTGCCGAGCTGCTGTTCTCCTCCGATAATTAACGAGGAGCAAATTGCGCAGTGTTAACTCCTCTCCAATCTATTACCGCGATAAATACTGCATCGGCGCTCCTCGGCATGGGGGGGAGGAGTGGGAGGAAGAGGGAGGGAGGCAGACAGCCCCCAGAATGGCCTTGTTCTTGTTCCCTCACGCGTCCGCCTCGGTGCTGCCTTGCATAAAGTGGCGAGGATGACATGAAGATCAGCCGCCTCAGATATATTTGTTGTGGGCTGGAATATATTAGGTTAGCTTAGGTTAAGTTACGATATGTGATCTAATCTAACGTGATCTATTCTGAACCCTTTCACGGCTAGTCAATCTTTCCCATTATCATATACAACTTTTAAAAAGACATTTTGTCGTGCTATAGTAGGTCCTAAAATACGTGCTTCTGTAGTTTAGCATGAACGAAATTCTTATCCTTATTTTTTTTTCTTTATGTTCATCGAAACAATTTATTACAGTCATCTCAGTGTTAAGAAAAGACGATCATAGCGGTAAAATGGTTACTTTAAGCTAACGTAACCTTATCCACCCAAAAATATTATATGGTTGATATTCGTATGACCCTGCTACTTTAGGGAAGATGGGTTTGGGTAAATTTGGTTAAATTACCGAAACTAATCTGATCTAACATAACCATATTTGACCTAACCTAACATAACGTAACCTTACCCACTCGAAACCAAAACAAAAATTATGGCAGATCGTGGGCAGATTTTTGGGTGAATGCGCTGAAATAAATTAAGTTACCGAACCAAATTTGATCTGATATAACCTAATCTAGCCTAAGATCACGTAATCTTATCCAGTCCAACAACAGCAGGGGGTGGTGAGGTGTGTGTGTTCCTGCTGAGATAATACAATGTGTCTGCTTTCCAAAGACACAGATTAAGGAGCCACGACCATCCTTCCCTTGTAAGACTCAGCCCCTAGTGACTCTTTCCACACACTGCTGGTGAAGGCTGCACACGCGGTGATTTCAAACGAGCGAACACAAGAGGAACACAAACACTGCTGTACAAATGGAGGGACACCAGCTGAAATGAAGAGAAAAGCAAACACACAAGCAATGCCGCGTCAAGGAAGGGGCAAGAGGAACGAGGACCCGACGGAAATGATAAAAGTATAGAATTGTTTACCCCACAAATGCCATCCACCTAATGGGAAGTCTCGGTGGCAGCCTCTCTCATCCCACAACCTCCCAACAGTACCCAAGGATACCCCCACCAGATCCCCCCTTCTCTCTCTCTCTCTCTCTCTCTCTCTCTCTCTCTCTCTCTCTCTCTCTCTCTCTCTCTCTCTCTCTCTCTCTCTTTCTCTCTCTCTCTCACTCGGCAGTAAACCATTTCCTGCGACTCGT
>NC_087154.1:5672500-5727500 GCF_035594125.1 Scylla paramamosain
CCCGTCCGGTATTTTGAGTCCCAACCAAGACACGTTCTGTATTTCATTAAACCAAGACATGTTCTGCATTGCATTAAAAAATATATTGTAGCATGCAGCAATTAGTACAACTGTAAGTCTAAACATAATTTAGCGGCGCTCTTTTGTTACATTCCACCAACAAAATTACCACAATAGATAAAAGTTTTACACATTATTACATTGTTTGAAGTCTGGTAATGATGCCAAGAAAATCCCCCTTTTTATGATTATTTCAAAACAACAGTAACAATAATGAAAGAAAAAAAATGATCGAAGATAACATTGTGCAGGATTCTAAGCAATAGAATACAGTACAAATTTATTATATAACAACACGACTAAATAAATATATACGTAAGTAAGTGGAAAAGTCGAACAACTAAACAGTCTAGTAAATGCAAACAAAAGAATATACACATTAGTACATAACTACGTAACTTTATAACTAAAAACAGAATAACTAAACCAGCAAAGTATAAAACAAACTATCTAAACAGATAATCAGGCAAAAAAAAATAAATAAACAAATGTCAAATAAACACCTAAGAAAACTTAAAAAACAAAGAAAAAATGGAATGAAAAGAAAAAAACTTCATGGGAAGTCATTTTAAGGCAATATCATTCAGGTCGAGTGTCGAATAGTGCTGGACAAAATTGCTGACGCTCCGGAGACGCGCTGCCCTTGATCAAGTTGCGCTGAGTTGCCGCCGTTGCAAGAGTTGGCGGAGTTTTGCGTTATGCAGTCAGGATATTGCGACGGAGTTGAGTTAAGAATACGTGCACCAAGCAGAACATGAGAGAGAGAGAGAGAGAGAGAGAGAGAGAGAGAGAGAGAGAGAGAGAGAGAGAGAGAGAGAGAGAGAGAGAGAGAGAGAGAGAGAGAGAGAGAATATTACATGAGTGAGCGAAGCGAACGAAGATGAGATTTGATTGTGTGCGTGTGTGTGTGTGTGTGTGTGTGTGTGTGTGTGTGTGTGTGTGTGTGTCCTGGCAATACTTTTTATCGGGAGGAACATCAATAACTGCTTCTGGTTCTGAGAAGATACATATTATGAAAGATTACATGGTTCTTTCTTATATTTAGTCTTTTCGAACATTAATAACTCATCGCAACTCAGTGGGAAAACATATTATCATGATAAATAAAAAAATATAGCTATGATGTATATCTACTCTTTGTGTGTGTGTGTATGTGTGTGTGTGTGTCTCCCTGCCCCCCGAGGTCCGTCACCCCAGCAGACAGGTACACGTGCGGCGCCAGACACGCGGTGCAGCGGTGCAGTACACAGCCTGGCAGTGCATGGGGCGGAAAATTACAAGCGCTGTTATTAGACCTTGGACACCATGATTACGCTGCGCTGCAAGTCGTTGACCAAGGGGACACCGGTCCATGCCAACCGCTGTCGGGCGCGCAATGTGCTACGCAACAGTTTTATTGGTGGAATACCAATAACTGCTCCTACATCTGAGAAAACGCATATTATAAAAATTTATACGTTTCTTTCTTTCATTTGATTTTTTAGAACATCAATACTACTTCCTAATTCTGAAGCAGGAAAATATTACTACGACAAATGAAAAAAAGTATAAATGTGAAATATATCTACACTTTTCAAGTAAAATAAAATGGCTGAGGATTAAAAACTAGGAATAGAAAACGAGAAATACAGCAAAACTCTACGCACTTAAGCACAAACAATGACAAAAACATACGAGAAAGGAAACAACACAACCGATACCACCACAGCCACCACCATTGCAACCACCACCACCACCACCACCACCACCACTACTACTAGAGAGGAGGCGGAGTGGCGCCGGCAGCTTATCAGGCAGGAATGACGTGTGCGTGAGAGGTATTGGGAATGCTTCGTGAGGCGGCGAACCTGATGAGAAACTTGAACGATTAACAAATAAACTTACTAATCTAAATGGAGACGAGGAGACTCCATCCCACAGGGCGCCGCCGGGAATGGAGCGAGGCGGGCTGAGGCGGATGTTGCATTTGGATCGCGGAAAATACGTGTTGCAGCGAGAACATGCAGCGGGGAGGTAATATCGCGGTGCAGTGTCGCGGGTAATCCTCAGGGAGAACAAAGTAGGCCGCGTTGTGTTCGGTAAATCCTGTTTCTGGTGCGACAGTCGATCTGAAGGATTACTGACAATGATAGCCATGTGTTTTCTCTCTCTCTCTCTCTCTCTCTCTCTCTCTCTCTCTCTCTCTCTCTCTCTCTCTCTCTCTCTCTCTCTCTCTCTCTGTGTGTGTGTGTGTGTGTGTGTGTGTTTCATCTTAATGTTGTAAATCTTCGGAATGTTGAATATATGGTGAAAAAAGAAAAAGAAAAGAAAACACTAAACATTTATATGCCCTTAAATTAATCCAAACAAATCAACTATCATTTTTCTGATCTTAAAAAAAAAAAATAATAATAAATAAATAAATAAACAAAATAAATAAAAAAATATAGATAAATGAATAAATAGATAAATAAGTAAATAAGTAAATAAATAAAACGTAGCTTTACAAAATACATCTCTTGATTTACCCAAACTGGTGCTTAATTGTTTACATGCTCCAAGAGTTCCTAATGAGTTTGCCAAATAGAGCAGGAGGATATTTCAGGCACTCGCAATAACTGGTGTTGAAAGCAGGTCGAGTCTTGCGGGTGCCGTGGAAGTCTGAGTGAATCATAACATTTCTATAACACTGCACTGACCACCAATGATTCGGTCTCGTGAGGTTTGCTGAAAAATTCTCTTCATCATGACGTGTCTTTCAGATAATCTGCGTATATACCAGGCCGGTGTGGTCTATACAAAACATCACATACTTATACACACATTATTCACACTCTTAGCCCTGTTTTGTGGACCACCTTACTACACCCCAGGAGCTTAGGCATAGCATAGCTGGCCACAGACATGTCGGATAAGAATAAAAGAAAAAAAGTAAAGGTTAAATCATGTGATACATGAGAAAATAGGAAGCATATCAGTCTTGGGCTATTCTATTCTGTTTTTCAGATTCTTACTATACTAATAGCAGTGCACAGTTTCAGGAGACGAACATGGTGTCGTGATATATGTTCTTTCTCTACATTTACATTTCTACATTTGATAACATTTCTACCTTGAAATTTTTCTCATTATATATATATATATATATATATATATATATATATATATATATATATATATATATATATATATATATATATATATATATATATATATATATATATATATATATATATATATATATATATATTTTATTTATTTATTTTTTTTTTTTTTTTTTTACCGTTCACTATTGATGATGATGATGATGATGATGATGATGATGATGATGATAATGATAATAACAACCATCTGGCAGATGTTGCAGAAATTAGATTTTCAAAATTTTTTTACATGAGGCAAACGTTCCTGTTACAAGTGACAGTAGTGTCTAGGGACTGAAGACTGAAGAACAGAAACGGTAGACACAGTGGAAGTGGTCGCAAAGATAACTGGAATATTAATAAGTGAAGTAACATGACCTTCTCACTCCCACTGTTTTATGCACCTCAGTAAGTCATGTGGTATACTGGCAATCCATTAGTAATCTGCAGTATGGAGCTTTTGAGCAGATCAAGGACTCGAGACTCAGACAAACACAGTGGGAGTGAGTGCAGAAGGTTACTTGAGTACTGAACATGACTAACTGTATTTTCCCCTTCCTATGATTTGAGTTCTTTCAAGAGAGAGGTTTTCAAACACTTATTCTTCAATCTTGGATAATCTATTCAACTGTTCTGGGACTGGCATCTCAGTGGGCCTTCTTTTTTTACTGGCCCTTGGCCAGTAGAATAACAAAGCATCCTGTATCCACATGGCGTAGGACGGTCGAAAGCAGACGGGAGACTAGCACACTACAGCCATAAGGACATGGACTGCTGCTGCGACTCGCTGTGAAATACTGAACAGAAAACAATGCAGTGATTACACGATGACCTTACATGGAAACGCTTTGTAAATTATTATTTTTTCCAGAAGAGTATATCGGATTGCAGAACACACACACACACACACACACACACACACACACACACACACACACACACACACACACACACACACACACACACACACACACACACACACACACACACACACACACACACACACACACACACACACGCACACACACACACACACACACACACACACACACACACACACACACAACGTGAAATACATGCCTTTATTGGAAATTCTCGCACATATTAGATCGCAGAGGGGTTACTTTTTTCCTTTCTTCTAATAAATATTGCTAATAGTGCTTTATTACAATAGTTTATTATGGCTAGCTCAAACTTATATAACACTATACAACGTAAAAAAAAAAAAAAAAATACGTGGAAAGAAAACACTGCTATAAGAGACTCGAGTCTTCTTTTTCTATCTAATATGGAACAAGTAGACACAAGAACCATGATAAAATATAATGGTTGAAAAAAAAATAAATAAATAACAGAAAACAATTCTGAAGGAATCGTTTTTCGCTTGAGTGTGTGAAAGCTTATTGATTTAATTAGCTTGAGATACATGAAAACTACTGAGAGAGAGAGAGAGAGAGAGAGAGAGAGAGAGAGAGAGAGAGAGAGAGAGAGAGAGAGAGAGAGAGAGAGAGAGAGAGAGAGAGAGAGAGAGAGAGAGAGAGAGAGAGAGAGAGAGAGAGAGAGAGAGAGAGAGAATGCAATCAGTGTCATATCTTTCCTTCCTTAAAAAAAAGCTAAAAAAAAAAAAAAAACATAGACCAACAAGGACAGATTGAGGGCGAGGACTAGTCTGGCTATTAGCAGTAAAAGAAAAGCATCCACGCTCGCACGCACGCACACATACACACACACACACACACACACACACACACACACACACACACACACACACACACACACACACACACACACACACACACACACCACGGATAAAAAAAAAAAAAAAAAAAACTGTTCAAGTCCCTTCAAATAATTTAACACAATTGGCTGCACTAAACTTTGTTACGATAATTGGCTGAGGCATAATTATTCCTCGTGCCATCAATAGAATTACCAGGTGAGGGAACGACACACGCACGTTTAACGATTGGGGAACTCGAGCACAATGGGAATAGCAGAACAAAAAAAAAAAAATAATAATAGAAACATGTAAGCAATAGAAATAACAAATAAATAATGAAAAAAAGAAGACAGTGGGAATTAATGTAACAAAAAATAAGAGAAAATAAGAGATAATAACAAAAAAATAATAGGAAAAAGATAATAACAAAAAAATAATGGAAAAAAGGAGACCACGGAAATAATACGAAAAAAAAAAATAGAAGAAAAAAATACAATAGACAATAACAAAACATTACTGAAAAAAAGAAGACAATGGTGGGAAAAAAGAAGGCAACGGAAATATGTTAAAAATAAATAAGTAAAAAAAAAAAGAAGACAATAAAAAAAAATACTGGAAAGAGTAATACAATAAAAATAATATAACGAAAACTATCATGAAAGCAGGTGAAATAGTGAATTGCATCATTACGAAAAGTGAACGATGGAAAAATGCGATCATAACTCAAGGACGTAGCAAGAAAAAAAAAAAAAAAGGAAGAACATGCTGGGAGTGGATGCCAAGGAGATGAAAACCAAGAGGAAAAGCCAAAGAGAAGGAAAGAAGAAGAACAATTGAAAAAGCCCTTAGCAATCATGGTCTACCGAACTTCGAAAGACTAAGAGAATACGAAGTCTTGGAAGATGGAGTCAGACAGAGAAACATACTGGTACCACTCACAGTCATGACCTACTTTGGCTGGTGAAGTAAGTCAATCTAAAAAAAAAAAAAAAAAAAAAAAAGATGTACAGTAAAAATAAAAGGTGAACGGGGAATTATGACACGTGTGACTAAGGTACAGCGTTCATTCTATCATAATTGAATCTCGTACGTTACATAGTATTAGCACCAGAGAAAATGATATGCAAATAGACAACGAAAGAACAATACGATGATTATTGAAAGATTACAGTAAAATAATGTATGATGAAAGCACATAAAAAAAAAAAGACAATTATGGCATGTGTTTTAAAGCTCGGACGTGCTTCTCTCCCTATCACTAAATCTGTTTTATATTACGCTCTTGTGAAGGAAATGAGGAAATCACATTAGGTAGGTTACAATATCTGTCTCTCATCCATCGTATATAGTTTATCTATGTGGCAAGGGACTATAAAGACAAAAAAAAAATAAAAAAAAATATCAAAGTAGAATAGAATAAGTAAAAATCCCACTTAACTGCTGTTCTCCAAAAGTTGAAAAAAAAAAAAAAAAATCTACCATATGAAATTTAGTTCTCGAGGTGGCTTGATACTCTTCTCGTGTAGTAATTCGTCATAATAAAAAAACGAAGAGAATCAGACAGAGTTCCACATTTTATAACAACCACGACAGGTAGTAACTAAGCCACCAATTATGTAACAGCGCAGATAGAAGTTATTAGAATTCCAGTGCAAATCATGTTCTTAACACAAGAGGTTATATGGCGACAAACCTGCGGCTAATAACGTAACGTGATATATGATGAAGTAATCAGAAGCGATGAAAAAATAACGTTAATTCCCAATAATTATCAACAAAGCTACTACTTCAATCTCTGACGTGTTTGATTTTAGGATCCTCACAAGAAAACTGCTTCACGTCATCGAGCGAACTAATAATGCTTGAGCGCAGCTGGACAATCTTGACAGTGCTCTGGTGATTGCGGGGAACATCGTCTCGTTCCCTTTTGATAAATCGGTCAAGGATGCGCATATGGAGTTGTCGGAGTCCACCAGCCACCTGATGAAATACTGCCGAGACTTCCGCAATAACTTTTTTTTTCTTTGCATGTTCTTGTTTGACGAGGTTACATGTTAACTTCGGTAATGTTGAAATTAAATGTCTACAATTAAAAGAGCAAGATGAGCTGTTGAATTAATTTAATCCGTACCTCCTGACTTCAATAAATAAAAAATGACATACACATCCAGGACAAGGTGATTTCCAGGCTCAGCAGGATATCCAGAGCCGTGACTGAGGGAATTTGTTACCATGAATATTAACACTCAAACCGTTCGTCGCTCATGAAATCTAATGATAATAACTTTGGCTCTCTACCCGTGAATACTTAGCACTGCTTTTTATAATGACACCAATGCTATGCAGATTTGGCGATTTTGTCATCAATAGATAATTTCCTTTAGTCAGAATTTTTTTTCGCAGATCTATTAAGAAAAAAAACGTGCTACTGAGGGAAAGGTGGTGTTACGAACGAAAAGCTTTTTTTTTCGTGTATTGTTTTTGGCCAGAATTATTTGTAAACATTTCGAGCTCTAAGAGGGATTATTTTTAAAAGCTACAAGAAAACACTTGAAAAATTAAACGTTGCCTGTGTAATGCCAGGCTAAGTAAGCCAACCTATGTTGCTTCCTGCACTACTATTTAAAGTTCAGAAAAAAAGAATAAAGAAATAAAAAGCAGACGATAAAATTAAACTAAAGCTAAATAAAAGAAAATAAATAAAAATTAGGATTTTCACATTCATGAATGGTCATATGATTAGAACAAACTAAATCACGGCTATTTTATTTTTTTTTTTTCAGATTTCTCAGAGTAAGTTACGTAACCAAGAAATATTTAAGTTAACAAGATGAGAAACTAAATGCAAGAGAGATGAAATATAATGTATTGGTTGGATAACTTGGAATAAACAGAAGGCTGACAGCCAGAGATGCGTGAAGGGCGATGAGGAAAAGACCTTTGTACTACAGTGGGCTCTTACTGATAATAATGATGATGAGGACGATGATGATGACGGTGATGATAACGAAGATGATAAAGACAACGACAACGACGACGATGATGACGATGATGACGATATACTAACAAAAACACGCAGGCACTAACCTAACGCAGGCACTGGCAGCGATGAGTCACCACGCCGTTGTTCTCATTTCACACCTGTAAAACGACGACAAAACATATATGTACACTACACATACACAACAATTTCATCCGATCCATAGCTATTTCTAATATACCCTCCCTCTCTCTCTCTCTGCATTACCCACATTACACTATGCTATGCTATGCTGTCAATGTTTCATTTACAGCCCAGGATAAACTCACATTGCATGATACCGAGGGTCGTGTGACTATGTAAAAAAATTGTATTGAAAATTTAGAATGCATCAGTGAAATAAAAGGCTCTGAAAGTTTACACTGTTATTGAAACCTTGAACATGGTATATATTTTCGTCCCCTTTCTAATCATCGGGAAAATAAAAGAGATACACAAAAAAAAAAAAAAAAAAAATACCTGTTTTGTATAACAGGTAAATTTCATCTAATCATCAGTGAGTGTGTTAGGTGAATACGAATGACTAATTGAAAAAAAAGAAAAAGAAAAAAAGGAGTGGTATAAACGTTTTCTAATTAATAACTGCACCCGGAAATACTTTATAATAATTAGATGCTAGAGTTCAAAGCAGATGAAGCAAGTGTGTGTGTGTGTGTGTGTGTGTGTGTGTGTGTGTGTGTGTGTGTGTGTGTGTGTGTATGTGTGTGTGTGTGTGTGTGTGTGTGTGTGTGTGTGTGTGTGTGTGTGTGTGTGTGTGTGCGTGCGTGCGTGCGTGCGTGTGTGTGTGTGTGTGTGTGTGTGTGTGTGTGTGTGTGTGTGTGTGTATGTGTGTGTGTGTTCTTATTCTTCTTTACCATTATCCTGTCTATCCCAGTGTTCTGTGTATGTTTAGAAAAGTGACCGCACTACTACAGCTTTCTTTACGCACAAGAATACGAGCAACAACACCGTGAAGTCCTGAAGGAGATCCAGAGAAAAAGCAATGCCAGTACAGCACCTTATGGAACCGAGCTAAATAGATGCTAGACTGCCACCTGTAGGCCTGATGGCTTCTTGCATCTTCCCTTATGTTCCTATGTTCTTATCTTATACAAATGGAGGTGAGATGTAGTGATTGAATGTGTTTAGCTGCTGTAGCAAGCGACACAATTTGACTAGGCAGAGAAAAGTATGTACAGATATAGCTAAAACAATTGAGTTAGGAATTACTGAGTGGATCATAATCTAAAGTATTGGCCAAGCATCCACGTACGTAGTTCCCTTACATGATAAAGTGACAGAATAGTTGTATGGAGGGCAGGTTCATCCCAGTTACAGTGTCGTGAGCTTTCCCCGAGTCTCTCTACATGTTACATATGAAGGGAAAAAAACTACGAAGATTGTTCCTCCCTTCATTCTCACAAACCCTAAGTATTCATACAACATAGTTTTCTTTCTTTATTTATACATAGGCGAATGAAACTCCAAAGTATGACTCTCCTTAATGCCCCAATGATGCACACATGTTTTGCAGCGTTATTAAGTTTAGTATTGACACTGTAGTGTTGGTCGTCCTGCCTGAGTCTGTTATTGGATTATTATATACACACCTGAGTATTCTTAAAGCTTGTAATCTCATTTTGCTTACATGTATTGAACGGGAGAGAGAGAGAGAGAGAGAGAGAGAGAGAGAGAGAGAGAGAGAGAGAGAGAGAGAGAGAGAGAGAGAGAGAGAGAGAGAAGGCTTGATAACATACGAGTACATAACTGCTGCAACATTAGCCAAAGCAACAGAAAACGAGAACAAAAAAAAAAAAAAAGAAAAACTAAAATTAACAAGAAGAAAAAAATCCCAGAATAAAATAAGGTTACAGACAATATATCATAATTACTTTCAAACAAGACGAGGTAATAACATCGGACAATAAGTTAATTACATGCGAGGGAAAGCGAGCGACTTAGTGTCAGGAGCAGAACAAAGACACACCGGAGCTGCGAGTACGTTGTTGCCTTGCTGCTGATCATGACAAACAATTCAACGTCAATTACTCAAGTTACTGCTGACATTATTATTTTTCACTTAATGCATACATCTGTATTACTTAGAGAGCTCGATCAGTTTGTTTCCTCGTCTGTCTGTCTGTCTGTCTGATTTATGGTTAAAAGTTGGAGTAAATTATGCACCAAGGTCTGTGTTCTAAGTTCACTAATTTGGTGAGTCTCCTTACAAAACCCAATAACTGATTCTTAGTAGATCGGAGGAATTGAGACTGAAGGACAATGTAGAAGGTTTAAGTAAGTGCGGTGGATCACCCGACAACTGAGGCAGAACTTTACACACACAGTCACGGTCAGGTAAAAATCTGATCTCGCACAGAGCCAGTTAAAAAATCTATCGCAACATAGGGCGTACGAGGCAATATGAAACAACACGAAAACTGAAAAGAGAAAGAGGGAAAAAAAAGAGAAAAATGTAGTGCGGTTTTCGGAGTACGTTTCCAAATGTTTTTGTTATTTTTTTATCCTTTCTTTTTTTTCATTCCACCTCAACCAGGAATGCACGATTTTTACCTTCCCCTACCTGTATGGAAGGTCACGTGCGGGGGTCTGGCATTTGACACAACTCTCCACGATACTGATCCCCAAGTGCAGGATATGACTGAAAACGTCATCGGTCATAGCAAGGCCTGTGTAGAATATAAACTATAGATAATTTGGCATGAAATAATTAAATGACGTAACAAGAAGTGTCAGTTTGTAATCCGAGTAGAAAAATAATGGCAAGAAATAGATGCTTCATGTCTCCTAAAGTACTTCATGCTTTGTTTATTTTATGTTTGAAAATGTGTGTAGTCTTTATATACGAAACTCAAGTCTATATCCGAGGCACAAAGAGGTGCTGAAATGAACTCAGACTGGAATGGAATTTCATATCACTCAGTATTTACGTACCCAAACGTACTCGCCAGGGTATGAAACAAGTATTTTTTCCACAATGAAAATACAGCTGAGTTAAAAAAAAAAGTACCAATTAAGCGAAGTACAATCCTCCAGTGGATACAGTGATAATTTGGATAATTCTTTAAAGGGAAGATCAACATGAGTAGGATGACAAAATTATCTGTGTGGTGGGAAAGTGTCAATAGTCGTATGTCTGTTTCTTCTGTTCTACACGTATCTGTTAACCAGTCTTTCTCATCTGTCTTGTTTCTTCTTGTTCGTATCAAGTCTGTCTTTGTTTGGCAATATTTGTCAGTTTGTCGTGGCTGTCTGTGTAGGTCTGTCTGTTTGTCGTGGTTGTCTACATGATTTTATCTGTCTTGTCGTTTCTTGTTCGTATAATATCTGTCTTTTGTAAGGCAATATTTGCTTGCTCCTCTCTCTCTCTCTCTCTCTCTCTCTCTCTCTCTCTCTCTCTCTCTCTCTCTCTCTCTCTCATACCCACTTCCCTTACACCTCACCATTCCTTACGTCCCTTTCTCACTGACAACTCCAGAAACAGAAATGCTTCCCTTAACACACTTGTTCCTCTGCCTTGCCGCTTCGCTCCTGGGTCTTCCTCTATCTCTCAACCATCGCAGGACTGCACAGCTTAGGCGGAATACTCGCAGACGTTCCCGAATTCCCCCAGCCTCCGCGGACCTTTAAACCAAATATCTACCTTCCGTCCGTCCTTCCTCTTGCATGTAAAATTCAGAGCGATAAAGTGGAGACAGTGGCGGGGCTGGACGAGTCCCGGAGGCACGCTTCACGAGGACGCCGTCTCCCCCGCGAGACTCCCAACTTGGCCAGACCTAATGAATAATTGAAGGCCTCTCCTGTGTGCACCGAAAGCTACAACCAACCAACAGGTTTCCTTCCCTCTGGTTCACTCCCTCGTTGGCTTTTGTGTGTTATTGTTTGGCGGGTTAAATGTGTTGCTTCTCTGTGCTTACGAGAGAGGATACAGGAAATGTTATTATACTGTGAGAGTTTATTTATTTATTTATAGAAGGAGATAATTTTGCTTAATATACCTCACTTGCAGTCTTTTCTTTTATCGGTCCTTAAGTTGAATGATTTATTTTTCAGTACTTGGGGCTGAAGATAACAAAGATTACGGAGAAAACTACTGTACACACTATGGATAAATTTTTGCTATAGTAGAAAGACATAATTTTCAACGTGTTATGGTCATACTCGTATATATAATTGCTGGGTTTCACTCGGTAATGTATTCACGTAAAACATTTGCTTGTCAAATTTCCTAAGCTGCTTCTGCTGATAACTTTGAATTCACCTCACTGATACCAGCATAATACACTTTCCCTCGTGGATACACCAGCGTCCTGGGTAGCACATGCAATATTGCTAACAGAATGATCACCAATGACAACACTAACACGGACAAGGGTGACAACCGGGCGTCGAAAACTAAACTAGTAACACAAATCAGTAAACGCAGGAGAGTAAGAGACTATGTACAGCAAGACGAACTCAGCTATAAACGTTGCAACGCCAAGTCATTCTCTATCAGCATTCAAAGCACGGCAAAAAAAAAAAAAGTCTACATAACCATCCAAATAATAAAAAGAACAGGAGGTTAATTCAGTCTTGTCTAAAACAAAGAAGTATTAAGAAGACGTATAAAAATGTGTCTAAGAAGAAAATATCAGATAGTTTTAAGGTTACCCACTAGCATTCAAGTTCGAGACCACGGCAAGCATGGGAGCGAGATAGAAGGGGAAGGTGAGGATGGGCCTGATGGGGAAGGTCTGTTAGTCAGCTGCCTCTCTCCATACGTACATGACAATAAGGCGTCTCCTCTGTTACTATTCAGAAAGGACACCCACCCACCCACACACACACACACACACACACACACACACACACACACACACACACACACACACACAACACGAAGGAGCAAACAGCGACCCATTCAAGAGCAAGAGAGAGAGAGAGAGAGAGAGAGAGAGAGAGAGAGAGAGAGAGAGAGAGAGAGAGAGAGAGAGAGAGAGAGAGAGAGAGAGAGAGAGAGAGAGAGAGAGAGAGAGAGAGAGAGAGAGAGAGTACAAATGAGTGAGGTAAATATCGACAAATCTATACATAACAGTAATAGCCACGTACGTCTTGTAAAGGATTACGACCAAGCAAGATAAAAGGCAAGCAAGGAAGGAAAGAAGGAAGGATGTTTATTACTATTGCCTTCTCCTTAGTCTGTATTTTCACAAGAATAAAAAGGAAATTCGGAGAGTATTGAAAGGAAGGTGCAGTGTTAGCCTTTTGCGTGTGAGAGAGAGAGAGAGAGAGAGAGAGAGAGAGAGAGAGAGAGAGAGAGAGAGAGAGAGAGAGAGAGAGAGAGAGAGAGAGAGAGAGAGAGAGAGAGAGAGAGAGAGAGAGAGAGAGAGAGAGAGGGGGGGAGAATTACATCACTTCTTTAAACGAAAATCAGAGACGAACTACTAATAAATGCATTACAGAAAAAAAAATCAAATAAACTAAACTTCAAAATATAACCACTACATCGATCATTCCCAGAAAACATGTAAGAAAACTCGTCTTATCTATCTACATTAAAAAAAAAAATAATAAAAAAAAATAAATAAATGACTGAAGTTGGACATTACCCGCAATTTATCCTTGTTTGCACGACGCTTCTGGGCCAAGGTCGCAGGCAGCGGAGGTAAGTTTCACAAGGTGCGGTACGATAACTTGTTGCCTAATGTGCTGGCATCACGTCTCATCACTGCTAATTATCACCCCCTGCCCCAGCACTCCCACCCGGCAAGCCTTAGTTACCCGTGGTCGCTGTTCTCGTTTTCTTCGTCCCTCCCCGTCACTTCCCGGGCACTGATCAAGGCTGGGAGTGATCGCGAGGCCTGCCACACTGGTTTCTTGGTTCTGAAAGCCGAGGCAGTTGTTGTGTTATGGCTAATGATGTGTGCTAACTGAGACTTTGACACCTCTTTCTGTGTGTGTATGTTGCAGTCAACGAACATTTTCTATTAATTTATCTTCTTATTTATTGATCTATCTCTCTACCAGTCAATTAGTCATCCAATCAGTTAATCTAGCAACCAAGTAGTATCACTCAATCAGTCAGTCCAATTATCCATCTATCTATGAAGCTATCAGTCTGTCTGTCCGTATGCATGTCTGCCTGCGTGTCTGCCTGTTTTTGCTTATTTGCCAATCTTTCTGTCCATCTATCTATCAGTCTATCAATATATCTATCTATAACTGAATGAATGACAGGATGGATGAAGAAACTAATATATACTATATAGACAAAAAACATATTCTACCTTTTTTGAAATAACAAATAAAAAAAAGAGAAAACTTATATAGAATAAAAAAGTAAGGTGACAAAAGCTCAAAAAAAAAAAAAACAAAAACACCCGAACAAAAGCGAAGAGTGAAGTACTGAGGAGGAAAGGAACAGACAACAACGTGATGCTGCTCACCAATCGCTATTAGTTTAGTTCATTAACCACATGGCCACTGGGGAATTAAAGCAACGTCCCACTCCTCCACTAACTCCCTTGCCTCCATCCTTCCCTAATACCATTAATTAAACACACGCACCCGCCCTCAGCCCTCTCAATCACCAGTAACACGCCGTAACACTTCATACGTCATTGATTACACGCCTATTACTATGACCCTTGTACTCCCTATCCAATACTATTACTGTCACCCTATGAGTTTCTTCCTCCTCCTCCTCCGCCTCCTCTCTTCCACTAATAGCGTAGAAGTTACCGAAAATAGCCCATTTAGAACCTTGAAATCTGTTGCTGTTTGGACTTCCTTCGTATTATCCCCCTCTCTCTCTTTCTTTTTATCATTGAGGAGCCTTCCACTTTGCTATCATGTCTCTCCCACCAGTATTAAGTGTAGGATTGTTATAGAAGCAGCATACATAAACAGGATCTCAAGGTCTGTTGCTGTTCGTTTTCCTTTGTATTCCTACTCCTCTTCCTCCTACTCCTCCTCCTCCTCCTCCTCCTCCTCCTCCTCCTCCTCCTCCTCCTCCTCCTCCTCCTCCTCCTCCTCCTCCTCCTCCTCCTCCTCCTTTTCGTGCACTTCTTCACGCTCAGGTACAGGTGTTCTCGCTTAAAGCCATCACTCAATCTGACTCTCCTGCTTTTTTTGAGTCCTGTTTCAGAGACGTGGAGAAGAGGGTGGTGGTGGTGGTGTAGCGGGGAAGCCTAAGGGAAGGAACAGTACAGATCAGAGACCAGAGAAGAAACGAAATGCAACAATAAAATGAGAGAAAAAAAAAGGGAAGAGTGAGAGAGAGAGAGAGAGAGAGAGAGAGAGAGAGAGAGAGAGAGAGAGAGAGAGAGAGAGAGAGAGAGAGAGAGAGAGAGAGAGAGAGAGAGAGAGAGAGAGAGAGAGAATGTGTGAGAAGATTCACAGTTTTAGAAAAAAAAAGCAAAAGAAAAAAAACCGCTGGTAAAAATAAAAAAAAAAAAAAAAAAAAACTTGAATGTATAACGAAAAAAAGTGTCTAAAAGTTCACGAAGTTATTTTGATAAGAGAAAAATAACTAATAAAAAAATTACCTTTTCAGAGTGACAGCAGCAAAAACGATATGATGAAATAAATAATGTTCATCTTATTCTTTCCTTCAGTCTTTGTATACAAATGAATTTTCCATCCCATGATGTCACTTTTCCACGAATTCTGTCTATTTTCCTCACAAACAGTCAATTTTTACCTCCCATTCTGTCCTGTTCTTCTCGCATATTTTTTTCTTTTCTCTTCCATTACGTTCTTTTCCTCTCCCATCCTTTCTCCTTGTTGTCTCCCATCCCGTCTTCTTTCCAATCCATCCATCCTCTTTTTCTTCTAACCCCCATTTCTTTTTCTCTTTTCCTTCCCTTCTCTTTTCCCTTCCATTCCATTCCCCATGTCATTCCATCCCTTTCCAGATTCATTCCCATCCTCTCGTCTGTCAAAGAAGGTGTTTCTTGTATAAAATCAACCAGTAAAAAAAATTGTAGTCTTTCATCAGTGAAGTAATATTTTTTTATAGACATCTATTGAATTTATCCCACTAGAATATCAGAGTACTTGTATCTAATATAAGGCGACAAAGTACTCTCTCTCTCTCTCTCTCTCTCTCTCTCTCTCTCTCTCTCTCTCTCTCTCTCTCTCTCTCTCTCTCTCTGTCTCGTCCATTGGTTATCTGAAAAAAAAGATTACTAATTTCATTACCTCACTTTTTCTCCTACGCGGTGTCAACAACTGCTTCCATTTGTATTCCGCGTAGGAGGTTTTTAATAGGATGGAGAGAAAAAAATAGAGAAGGGTACGAAGGGAGATAAGGCAGGAGGATTAAAAGGAGGAGGAGGAGGAGGAGGAGGAGGAGGAGGAGGAGGAGGAGGAGGAGGAGGAGGAGAAAGCTTGAATGACTTCGTAAGAAATTCAATCATCAAAGTAAACACAACTTTAGACGAAAGAAAAAGAAAAGAATAAAGGAATAAAAAGAAAACACTCTCAGGAATTGAATTAGCAACGGTACTTTAAAGAGAGAGAGAGAGAGAGAGAGAGAGAGAGAGAGAGAGAGAGAGAGAGAGAGAGAGAGAGAGAGAGAGAGAGAGAGAGAGAGAGAGAGAGAGAGAGAGAGAGAGAGAGAGATGAATGAATAAAACGAAAATGAACAAGTGTGATCTACATTTTCTAATTACACAAAAGACTAAATCACATAATCGCCTAAAACACAAGGCTTCCCGCGCCAGAAACACCCACGCACGCCAGACAAGCCTCGCTCATCCTGCCAAGTCCACAGCCACCCTGGAAGCTGCCGTAAATAACACTCGCCTCTGTACCCGCCACTGTCTACAAAACTCCCCTGACAAAGAGGTCATAACGAAGCCTCTCCTCCACCCTCGACGCGCGGCTGCAGGCGGCTGGCTCGCTCGCAGGCGGCTCGTGACTCTCGCCCAGGACAGACAGTGCAGGCAGATTATGGTTTAGTAATTCTCGGCTAAGTGACAGGGCGGTCCGAAAAGTTGGTGCACCCGGCCCTGACTTCCTCAGATTTCATGCATCATTACCTCTCGTATTTAGCTGGCTGTCGTGTTTTTTGTGTGTCCCGTTTGCTGTTCTTGCGTGTGGGTTTCGTGAAGTGTTAATTAAGGAATATCAGGCAGTCTGTAAGTAAACTGTATGGTATATAATATTGCACTTAAATTTCATGAATCGCCTTATCTAATCTTTAACGTGCGATTTGCCAAGTACACAAAATTAGAAAACGGGAGACTTTATTGACGTCCCCAGAATATCCAATAGGGAAGAAGTCGAGAAGGAATCGATAGTTCGGTTCCGGATGTGTCTTGATACTTCTCTCTCAAGTTGTAGCAGTAAAGAGGATGAGAGGAGCAGAAATACATGGAGTTCTAAGGTTTACGAGCTTGCCCTGTGTCTGTGCCTCTCTGGACTGGACAAAGCATAAAACCAACGCCGCACAAGAAACTAATATATGGTAAACACAGGACAAACACAGCAAGAAAAAGGAAGGACGGCTGAAAAATGCTAAACTTCCACAACACATTGCATCGTATTTCGAGTGGAACAAATGTGCACCCAGAGAAAAAGAAAAGAGGAATTACAAAAAAATATATATACAACTTATTCGTTTCATATTTTGTTTTAATGTCGAGGAGCTGGAGGGAGGTTGCCTGTAAGCTTAAACTCTCCGCTCCCCAGGTGCTAATTGGCCTCGAGGATTGCAGCCTGAGGGGGAGGGGTAAAAGCAGCCACGACTTTTATAACGACCTTTGCAGTATTTCAGTCCGTCATTTTTTCAACGTTCTGAGGGCGAATGGTGTTGTGAATCTGAATTTTTGGCGTTCTTTACCACTATTTGTTTACGTAGAGGGCCTGTTTGTTGCGCACGGGGGATGGCTCATGTAGGGCAGTGGTGGTGGTGTCCATAGAAGCGGTTGTCTCTCATCGTGTTTCTCGGTGTCTCTCGCACTTCGCTTTTTCATACGACAGAAGAATGGAAGGTGGAAGTAAGTGGGCAGCGCGGTACTGCCTTTAATCTTCAGATACGTGAAGTGAAGGTTCTTATGCTAATTAGTGGCTTTGGTTCCTTTGTGAACATTATGCTAAGAAGGTAAATCGTCACGTTTTTATTTATTTGTATTTTTCTTTCTTCTCAATGAGTACTGATTTGTCTTTTCTATAACGTGAGGTACTTTTTTTTCCTGATGTATTTGTTGCTATTGTTCTATAAAGAAACTATGAATATTATTACTTCTACTGCTGCTATTACTACTGCTGCTATTACTACTGCTGTTACTACTACTACTACTACTACTACTACTACTACTACTACTACTACTACTACTACTACTACTACTACTACTACAACTACTACTACACTTAATAATCTCAAACAGTCCTCTAAACAGATTCGAAAGTTGACACCGCGAGAAAGAACCCCAGAGAGAGAGAGAGAGAGAGAGAGAGAGAGAGAGAGAGAGAGAGAGAGAGAGAGAGAGAGAGAGAGAGAGAGAGAGAGAGATCGACAACAACGGCAACGACAAATATGAACACACATATAAATAAGATCCACAACGCTCCATCTAATGACTTTTCATGACAGCAAAAACGTTCATAAAAAAATAATAAATAAATAAATAAAAATAATGATAATAACACACGCAAAAGAGGTGACGAAGAAAAAAGGGAAAAAAGAAGAGACCAACACTATTTCCTGATAAACAGACGCGGGGGTCAGAAGTCTGTACCCTAAGCAGCAGAAATCCCGGGGAAGAATCATGAGTAGGACGCTGAGGAGGCGGGGGCGTGAGGAGCCTACCGAGTGTCCTGCAGGCGGCGCGAGGGCGGGAAGGCGGGAAGAAACATGCAATGCTTTACACAGCAATAGGAGCACGAACATGACCCGCCATGACCACCATTACCGCGCGGAGAGAGAGAGAGAGAGAGAGAGAGAGAGAGAGAGAGAGAGAGAGAGAGAGAGAGAGAGAGAGAGAGTGGTGGGGAAGCATTATGACCATTATTATTTAGTCTTCCCAAATTTGGAGTTATTTATTTATTTATTTATTTATTTTTTTTTTTTTGCAGCTGTTAGATGAGAACTCGCCCACTCCATACCAATAGTTTTGTCAGACTAAAAAAAGAATAATGATGGTTATAATAATAATAATAATAATAATAATAATAATAATAATAATAATAATAATAATAATAATAATAATATCATTAATGATAATAATTTCTTTCTAATGTACAGTATGATATTCTTTTTTCACCTAGCTTTCAATTTCTATATATATGTGTGTGTGTGTGTGTGTGTGTGTGTGTGTGTGTGTGTGTGTGTGTACGGTATGTGCAAGTTTCAAGTATATACTGTCGTTTATTTGTTGTATCTACGTTTTTATTTATTTGTTACTCAGTGTTTCGGTTTCTTCAATCTCGCAACGAATTATTCATCTTTTTTATTCATGAAAGGAAAACCAGAGAACTATGGAAAGCCGTTTTTCTTCTCTAAACTTACGCATCGCGACCACCTCAAGAAGTCCTGCTGAATACTTGTACAACACACGCATCTGTACTCTTTTGCTGTGCTTGTTGACACGTAGGAGCACACCTAACCTAACACCAGAAGGCGAGGTAAACGGTGGTGGTGGTGGTGGTGGTTACAGTGGAGGCCGTGTTAGTATCGAGAAAGGGGTGTGTTCGCTGGCTCGCCCGAGTTGCCGCCAACTCTTGCATTCATTAATAGCGGGATGAATTGGGGGCCGCGGAGTGCAGGCGGGCGCCCTCGCTATTCCCGCGGCGTCCCCCGCAGAGCCTTCACGCCAAGTTTAATGGGCCAGCCGAGCCCCCGCCTCTCTGGGAAGTGTGCGCCCATTAAAACTATAAAATCCCTCCAACCAAAACATGGCGTAAATTATGATTATAGATCCCTAATGGGATCCGCGGGAGTGGCCCGGCGGAGGGCTCCCGATGAAGGAGGCGCCTCTTCCTGGCGTCGGCCTCGGCGAGGTAAAAGTTCTTCACGCGCTAAAGGAATTCAAGGTTTGTGGTGACTGGTGATGGCGACCTTCGCCTGGTGACTCCCGAGGGAAAGGTGTTTTCCCGCCGCTGTTCACCGCGCCATTAGCGCCGCCAGCCCCCTTAACGCGGCGTGTAAGGAAATCCCCCTTTAAGGAGATATAATGGGCGTCTCCATTCGCCGGAATCACGAGAAATTCAGACAAACGGGATTCCGCTTTAAGTGCATCCTGCTCCTCTCCGCTCCTCCCCATTTGGGCGAGGCCATTCAGACAGTCCTCACAAAATCTGAAAGATGTAATGTTGCTTTCACCGCGCGGAGACAGCGGTGGCGGCCATTGCGGTGGTGTGCGGGGGCGTGGGGCGCCCAGACAGCGTCAGGGGAATCTTTTTTTTTTTTTTCTTGCTCCCTCCATTTAGATATTTGAGATAATTTCTCAGCGAACCAAAGCAATGAAAAACACAAGATGAAAGAAAAAAAAAAGAATAAGCAGAAAGGATAGCACTTTGAACGCTGCTCCGCGTGGCGAGATGCAGGGCAACAAACACGTGAAAAGGAACCATCTTCACTCCTATGATAGTTACAGTGCCCTCATTTTTCCATCGGGGATGCTATATGTACACTATGTATACTTGCACGTACACAGTGATGCGTTTGGTACCAGCTTAGATACAAAAAGGAAACACACGCAATCACACATCCATTGCGGCAATAAAGAGAGCGAGAGAGAGAAAAAAATCGGACTCTGCAGGGTAATGGATTAAGTATTTTCTGTAAGTGTTAGTGGCAAACATTTCATTCTATACCGGACACTGCAAGGACACTTTTGGGTGAGGCGTCCCTGCATCCCGGGTGAGGTGCCCCGCTGCCCACCCTAGGAACACTCGCCACTAATCTCCACAAATCCGTCCTTATGAGTGCCGCGTCGCCGGGGATTTGGCGCTCGTTTTCTAACATAAATTAAGTTCCCGAAATGTTGGGAACACTGGGAATTCTTCGAGGGGACGGCGTTCCATCACGCCCGCGCGCCTGCAACTGTAATCCCCAACACAGTGCAGGCGGCGGGCGCTCCTGTATTGGGGCCAGGCAGCCAATAAATCCTCCACAGCACAGGGATTGATATTAGTAATGCAGCTGCCCTTTACGCTCCCCTAACGCACGGTAGGAGGGAAGGTGGAGGCTGCTTATACTGCTGGATCTCACATTCAATCAGTCAATCACGCACCTGCTCAAATCCACCGGTACCTCCTCCATGAATGCATAATAGCATAGTAACACATCCATTTTCTCTTCCGTTGTAACTCCAATCCTTCACTGTCGCTTCCTTCCATTGCTGTCAGCGATGAGAAAACAAGCCGTGAAACACTCCCGCTTAAAGCTAAGTGTACTTCCTTCACAAACTCATACAAACATTATCAAAAGGTTATCATAGGTTAGATGTTTATTAAAAGGTTAGAGGATTATAAGAACAAGGAAGATAGCTAGTAATAAGAAGGATACAAGGGGACAAGGACGGACGCTCATAGTTAGGTAGTACAGTACATGAGCTGGCCAGTGTATCCTAATCGGCTTCTTACACTCTCCTTCATTCTTATGCTCTTATATTCTTATACAAAATACTTAATTTTCCTTCCTCTTCCTTTTTTGTTCGTAACCTTCACTGTCTCTTACATTCCATGCTGTAAGCGATGCAAAAGACACTTGAAGCATAGTCACTCAAAACACAGTGTACTACTTCCTTCACAAACGTGCACAAACATCATCATCAAAATACCTCTTTTTCTTCCTCCCTTCCTTCTTATTTCGTATCTGTCACTCTCTCTCTCACCCCCTTGCCTACTATAAACGATGTAAAAGACACGTTGAAACACACTCACACTCAAAACCACACGCACTTCCCTCACAAACTCATACAAGCATCACCAAAACACAACTTCCTCTTTTTTTTTATTTTTTGTTCATATCCTTCTCTGTCTCTTCCTCACACGCTGCAAACGATGCAAAAGACGAGGCAGAATGGCAGGAGACAGACGTACGAGAGTAGGAGAGAGACAGAGCGGAGAATAGAGAGTGAGGGAAAAAAAAGAAAGAAAAAACATACACACCAGGGAGATAGCGCTCGCGTAAGCCCCTCTCTGTTTATCACGGCTGAGCGTCACTTGGGTCCCATAAACCTCGTGCTATTGTGTATATTAACGTCCTTGAGACCCCATATCCGAGGCATCATTCCGGGGAAGAGCGAAGAGACGCCACTTGCTCGGTAATAGAGAGACCTTTGCAAGAGGAGTAGGGAAGAGGAGAAAGACGCAGTAAGACAGTAGAAGTAGGAGGATAGTAAGCAAGAGCAGGAGGAGGATAATGAGGAAGAACAAGAGAGCAAAGTTAACAGAAAAAAAAAGAAAGGAATAAAGGACAAGGGGAGACACGAAACAATGGAAGGACGAAAAAGGGAGGAAAATGAGGAGGAGGAGAACGATAAAAGTGATGAGGTTGCTAATGAGAAGTAAAAGTAGAAATCAGAGAATACGAAGAAGTGGAGGAGTTTGAGAGAGAGAGAGAGAGGGAGAGAGAGAGGAGAGAGAGAGAGGAAGAGAGGAGAGAGAGAGAGAGAGAGAGAGAGAGAGAGAGAGAGAGAGGAGAGAGAGAGAGAGAGAGAGAGAGAGAGAAACTTCTGCAATAGAGTTTGCAAGTCCCTTACGTAGTGGTGTAGGAGAGAGACAAAGGAGAGAGACGAAAACATGAAGAGGGAGATTACGCATCGTGTTCATAACGTGAGACGGAAGCGCTTATGCAAGACTGAAGAAAAGAGCACCGTCTGGGTGGAAAGATCACGAATCACTGTTGCGTGTTTTGATATGAAGTGTGGAATGTAACTCACATGAAAATACGTACACAGTTTAAGACAGATTTGTCTTTATTATCTTTATTCATTGATCTATGCATTGGTTTACTCACATTGTTTATTTATCTATTTATTCATTTTTTTTATTCATTTATTTTTCCATGCGTGTGAATGTTTCTGATTTGTCATTTTCACATATATCACAGTCAGTCTTCCTCGTTTATCGCACTTAGTGATTACCAAAGTTTCAGTAGGCAGAAAACAAACAGGAACCCCGTGTTATATTCGCCATCTGTAAAAAATCTATAAAAAAAATTAACACTCATGCATTCGTATATCTGTTTTGTTTTGTATATGTGCGTGTACTTTTCACTCTCTATAACAACAAGATCATAAAAACTCACATCACCTCTTTCCCTTACCCTCAGGCGAACACGGAGGCCAGAAACTCATGAAACCCGCCACAGAAACCCACTGGCCACACTCCACACTAACCAACTAACCAACTCGCCGGACTAATGAATGTACTAACCCTGCGTCACGGCAAACTCCAGAGGGGCATCCATCACTTCACCAGCACAGTGGGTCGCTGCCGGAGAACAAGTTACCCCATTTACCTCACTCACATGTTACTCCTTGGTATTCAGACGGCGGGTGGCACTTGAGGGGGAGGGAGAAGAGCAGGAGGAGGCCGGACAGTGTACTCGTAGGTCTAGTTGGGCGTCACTGGTACATTTCCAGCACGACCCTTCACAACACAGGACAGATTGGGCTGAGATCGAGGTGGGCAAGGATGCAGTCTACTTTATAATGACATCACGACACACGCAGTACACAAACACACACACATATAGATAAAGGATAAAGGCAGACGAATGTATAGGTAAATTTTCAGGTAAGCGCAACCATTAAAATAAACGCCACTGAAACTTTAAAATCTGATAGAGTGTTAGATACTAAGGAAACAAAGCTAGCTACACAAAAATAAGAGATATTATAAACAAATGCAAATTAAACATGGAGCCAAGACAAAATAACCTTAAACAAAAAAAGAATGAAAAAAAAAAACATCACTTTGAGAAACGTGTCTCTTCGCTCAGTTCCCTTGTAAATATATTTCCCTAACTCGAGCCATTGTTCACCAAGTTTGGGTTCGCTGAAAGGTCTTTGTGAGGGCTCCAGACACGGCCAACGAGGGGAAAGTTCCTCAAAAGCCCTTCACAAACTTACAGACGAATCCTGGAAAACTTGTCAGCAGAGGCGCTACCAAGCCTTTTTGTGCGTTTATGTGCGAGGTGTTGTTGCTGTTATTGTGCCGCGCCAGACACAGAACTCGCCGCCCCAAAAATAAACACAAAAAAGATAATAAAGTTAGATAAAGCGGAGGGAAGGAGGGAGAAGGGAACGGGTCTTCTTCGTCAGGGTGTTGCTGCTTCCACGTCACTCTCGTCAGGGATGGAAGGCGCCGTGAATGTACTCACAAAACTCGGCGCCCCAAAAAATAAACAAAGGATAATAAGGAAAGATGCAGAGGGGAAGGAGCGGGGGAAGAGGGGAACGCGTTTTCTTCTTCATGTTGTTGCCGACCTCACGTCACTCGGGTCAAAAATACGTGGCATTATTTGTTGTGTGCATTTATTCCCTTTTCCTTTTCACTATCCGATCTCATCCTTTTAGATAAACACTTCTATTCTTAAAGGCTTTGTTGTCTCATCAAAACGGAAATGGTTAATAGGATTTTCATGGCTGTCTTTCCTGCTAATGATGCAGAATCTTTGTTAGTCACTAAAATGATGGGAAACACCCTTGAAATCAACTAGTAACATCTAAACGATAACCTAAATGATAAACTTAAGAGATAAGTAGCGACGAGATACGATCCTAGATAGTGACCCTCATTAAAATAGCAATAAATAAAAAAAATAAATAAATATATAATAACTAACAGGTTCTTCTTCGTCTCTTCTTTCTTCGTGTTTTTTGTGGGAACAGACACGGGGAGGCAAAATTTCTTTCTCAAATATTTCGACTACCATCTTCGGGGAGAAATGAAGATAATATTAAAACGCAAGGGAAATAAAGTACATCTCCCTCATCTACTCTCCTCACCACCAGAGTCCCTCTCACCGAAATGAATTCGTGTTATGGAATCAATACCTTATTTCCTTCATCATTCACCCAAGAGCAAGTCCTTTCCCCTTCACAGCTTCTCCGTCGCGTCCCTTAGAGAGGCATATTCCCCCTTCCTTAAAGGGAAAGAAGTCCCCTTCCTAACCCTCTGGCGCTGCACTCCCTTCCCTTCACAGACTGAAGCACTGTATTGTACCTCACCACACCTCGCCTCACCACACCTCACCACACCACTCTTCCCGACCCTTCCCTTCACACAGGAGTAACTTCTCTCCCAGTCAGTGCAGAGCTGAGGTGGAGGCCAGGTGGCAAAACACAGGCCTTAAAGTGGAAGGAAATCTGATCCAACTTGCCCCATCTTTCCTCCCTCCAAGAAAATACGACGGGAGTAAAACGCGCCCTCACACTCACGGGGAAACTTATCCAAAGTGACAAACATTCATGTCGTGTTCGTCGTCCCAGCTCGGGCCCGCGGGAGACAGAGGGGCGGGGCACAATCTAGCCGCCAGTGTGCCGCGGGGGAGGTGCTCGGGGGCTGGTTCAGGGAGGCGAGGGTCCATACGGGAGGGAGTCGCGGCTATCAGAAAAGAGGCCCCACGACGTCTTTAAGATCACAGCGGACAGCGTATGAGGGAGAAGCCGATGGGTCATGAAGAGAATAGGAAGCAGGAGGAGGAGGAGGAGGAGGAATACAAAGGAAGGCAAACAGTAACAGATCTTGATGTCCTTACTAGGCCTTACTAGGATGAGGAAGAGGAGGAGGAGGAGGAGGAGGAGGGATACAAAGGAGACAAACAATAACAGATCTTGATGTGCTTACTAGGCCTTACTAAATTGAGGAGGAGGAGGAGAAGGAGGAGAAGGAAGAAGTGGTGATAGTGAACTGGAAGGAAAGAGGGGAAACATAGATTGAGAAAAAAAAAAAGGATAACGAAAAGGACAAAAATGAAAAGTGAAAGAAGAAGAAGAAAAAGAAGACGAAGAAGACGAAGAAGACGAAGACAAAGACGAAGACGAAGAAGAAGAAGAAGAAGAAGAAGAAACAACAACAACAACAACAACAACAACAAGGGAAGGAGGAGGAGGAGGAGGAGGAGGAGGAGGAGGCGGAGGATGTAGTTGTAAATGAGACTCTGGAAGTTAGTGTCGTAGGATTTCCCAAGAATTAGTCTGGGTATTCCTTGTTTATAATTAGTTTTATCGGTTTCTCCTCCTCCTCCTCCTCCTCCTCCAGCTTCTATTTCTTGACTTGCTGTACGTATTTTTCTACTTCAAACTTTGCTCGTTACTTTGAAGCACAGTGCCTCGTTTCCTGTCGTCCTTTTTACCTCACGATCTTCTGCGCCTCAAATAACAAACTTCCAAGTATTAGATTACTCCCAATACTCCCATACTTAACTGCGGACCTTTTCCTGACAGACTTTTGTAGGTACGTTAAGATATTTTCCAAGGCACTCGGCTCTACTAGTCTTCATTTTCTGCAATTCTTAATCCACAGAAATCCCTTTCATTCCCTCTCATCCATCTTCCACCCACAAAACCACGAAAAGGAACGTCCCTCTCCTCCTCCTCCTCCTCCTCCTCCTCCTCCTCCTCCTCTTGATGTCCCTCCTTCTCTTCCTGGTCTTATTTGTCTGGTATCAATCTTTGTTACTCTCACTTTACCACAACGGATGACCCTGTTATGGGCAGACAGGCCTTTTGTTATCAGTATAGCTGACCTTATGTAATGTCTGTTTTCCTAACTGCCTGGCTATCACTACACGGGGATCTCTCTTCCTCCATCTCCTGTTCCCTACTTTTGCTCTTCTTCTTCTACTTCTTCCTTCTTTTGTTTTATTTATAGCCTTGCTCTTCCTCCTCTGTGTGTTCTATTTTGTCTTTTTTTATATTTCTGTTGTTTTTAATGTTTCTTATTTTACCGTCACATCCTTCTTTCCTTCTGATTTTCTTAAGGTTTTGAAGTATCTTATCATGCTTTTTCTTTTCGTCTTTCATCTCTTACTTCTACTTTTCCTTTTCTTTTCTCTTTTTTTTCAGCCTCCACAATTTACCTCTCCTCCCGTTCTTTTCACCTCTTCCGTCCACCATCTTCATCTCCTGTTACTTTCCTTTACAGCTTTGCGCGTTTTACTCTCTTCTCTCTTCTTTTCTTCGCTTCAACCATCTCCTTTTATCTCTTTTTCATTCCCCACCTTCTTTTCACCTCCTCTTTTCTCGTCTCCATCATCTTATCCTCCATCTCCTTTTACTTTTTGTGATCCTGTACCTTCTTTCACACTTCCCCATTCTTTTCTGCTTTCCACCACCACCACCACCACCACCACCACCACCACCCATCTCCTTCACCTCTTCACTCCTGCTCCTCCTCCGCCACTCACAGTTGTAACTCCCGAGGGCCGTAACAGCGTGGGCCCAGCTAACGAAGTATCGTTCCTCCTGACTAAGACCCCATCGTCACAGTAAGCGAGAAATTGCACGCGGAACACAAGAGGAATTTAAAACGTCACTGTGAGAAGAAAAACTGCCGCGAGGTGACGACAGACGAGGAGTAGCGGGAGTAATAGACGTCTTCACTGCTCCTGGAGGAAGTGAGGAGGAGAGGGAGAAGTAGTAACTGTCGTGACCCTGAGTTGACTGAGCGAGAATCTTACGAGGGGGAGTGAAGATTGTTGGCTGTGTCTGGTGTGTTGTTATGGCTTGTTGTGGAGGGTGAGAGAGAGAGAGAGAGAGAGAGAGAGAGGAGAGAGAGAGAGAGAGAGAGAGAGAGAGGAGAGAGAGAGAGAGAGAGAGAGAGAGAGAGAGAGAGAGAGAGAGAGAGAGAGAGAGAGAGGAGAGAGAGAGAGAGAGAGAGTGGTGTGTGATTTTTTTAAATATAAGAAATCGATTTATTTAATTCAAATCGGATGTTTTTTACTTAAATAGATTTTTATTGAAATTATTGTTTTGCATTAATTCTTGTACTTGTTCTGTTTATTTGTTTAAGTCTTATGAGGCCATTTTTTTTTTTAGTTAAACTTGGGCCAATGTTAAATGGAATCATATTTTTTTTTCACACAAAATCGTTAATTAGGACTAATAGTTTAATCAGACTTATTACGTTAAAGTAACTAACTTAGCATTAAAAAAATTAAGCTCATTAAATTTCATAATTACATTTATTGTTTTTATCAACAAAAAGACCTTACTTTCTTTTTTTTTTCATGCATTTGAATATTTTTTCTTGTAAGAGATGGGCAATGATTCACTGGTGCCTGACTTGCTGCAGGACAAGTACAGAATCAGTACACTCAGTACAGGACAAGCAGAATTTGATACTTTTCCTGTACAAATGCTTCACATCTTCTCCTCATCTTCCTTGTGTGTGTGTGTGTGTGTGTGTGTGTGTGTGTGTGTGTGTGTGTGTGTGTGTGTGTGTGTGTGTGTGTGTGTGTCCGCGATAGCTGTGGATGAGCGAATAGGAAGTGTGGTGTTCTTGTCACGCCGTCGAGGGGATGAAAGCAAGAATTCTATTTCCACGTTCGCCTTGACCTTACAAAGCAGGGTCACTTCCTCACTGCCTTGTCCGAGGGAGCTGGACATCGGTCTCTTGAAGGGCAGCTCACCGTCACTCCTAATAATTCATCTCGCCCAACACTGCATCTCTAAAAACGAATCCATTACATTCACAAACATACGAGTGTCATGAATTCCAAGGTGAAATATTTCTAAACCACTCCGTTAGTCTATTACCTACCAAAGTAATACGATTAATGTAATGATGAAGCGTTTTTAGGATTAACAAAGATAAGTCTGTCTAACTGTTTGTGTGTGCATGTATGGATGTATGTAACGTATGCATGTATGTATTATAAGTCATGGATATTCATATAAACTATATTCACATCCGAATTGCAAACTACACTTTACTGGCAGTGAATTATACTTTCCAACTGGCAGTTCTTCTTTAACGCCACAAGTTCCTTCCACTTTTATTTAATTCGCAAAAAAACTGGTGCGGGTCGCCTTCTTTCTCGTCATTTCTTCACATGATTTTCTTTCCGTACTTCCCCACAGACCAAGCAGACTCTGGACTTCAGGGAGCAAGAAAGAGAGAGAGAAGGGAAGTGGTCTTAAGTCCCTCTCATCATTACCGACAAGCTGGAAATGAAGTAAGGTAATAGTAAAGTAATATTAGTGATGAATTTTACATGAGAAGCATTGGCGAGGAAGTGAAGGAAGGGAAGCGCCTATAAACCTGATGACTTAAGATAAACGTTTGTGAATTAAATTAACTAAAATAAACGTTTGCGGATGAAATGATCGACAAGAAACGTTTAGTGATGAAGATTACTAACTAAACTCTAGGGAACGTAAACACACGATTCCGATTATAATTTTTCTTCCGGTGTCCCTCTTTCAGATCTGCCTCAAAATTCCAAGCAAGAATGTATTAATAGCGATGGTAACATGTCCTCTGTAACTCGGTGCCATGCTAGAATTAGGGAAAATATAGACCACACCACCCTCTCGTCCTTGATAAAATCCCGCTTCTGGTGCTAATAGAGTCTATCTGAAGGATTACTGAAGATGACGGCTGTATTCTCTCTCTCTCTCTCTCTCTCCTCTCTCTCTTCTCTCTCTCTCTCTCTCTCTCTCTCTCTCTCTCTTCTCTCTCTCTCTCTCTTCTCTCTCTCTCTCTCAATAGTTTGGTCCAGGATAAATTTCGTACAGCACAGCCTTTATATTTTCTTATTTCTGCGTAACTCTCTTTTCTATTTCTGGCAAGAGTTACGAGAAGGAGTGGCTTTCCCTTTGTGTGGGAAGCACGCAGCCTCTCATGGGAAGGGCCTGAGGTGGTCTGCCTCCTATTCAGCTCTATTAAAAGAAGAACTAGGTCTCTCTCTCTCTCTCTCTCTCTCTCTCTCTCTCTCTCTCTCTCTCTCTCTCTCTCTCTCTCTCTCTCTCTCTCTCTCTCTCTCTCTCTGGTTGTATATGCAGTAGGATAGAACGTGCCCATCCATCTATCACCATCATTACCAACACTCACAGTTCAGTAAAGAGTCTTGGTATTTTACTAGTTAACTTCAAAGCTTTTTCCACCACCACCACCACCACTGTCGTCTCCTCTTTCTACTACTACAATTACTACTACTATTACTACTACTACTACTACTACTACTACTACTACTACTACTACTACTACTACTACTACTATTAATAATAATAATGATAATACTCCATCGGACCCTATCACTCTTCCCACAGATTTTTTTTTCTTTTTTTTTTTTTTACTCCCACTACCACACTCTCCTCTCTCATTCCCTTTCATTTCCTCAATCTCCTTCACTCCTCTCACATCATTGCACCTTACTTTTCTTCACTCCCGGTTCTCTCTCTCTCTCTCTCTCTCTCTTCTCTCTCTCTCTCTCTCTCTCTCTCTCTCTCCTCCTCTCTCTCTCTCTTTCTGATGAGAACGATATTTTTTTTTTCTATTTACGGCAAAAAACGAAGTTACATTTTTCATTTTTAGTAATTTCTATATTATTTCTTGATTTTTTTTTTTCTTTTTTCTAAGCAGAAGTACATCCTAGCTTTTTTCCTGGCTTTCTCTTTTTTTTTATAGTACGTCTGACTGTTCTGTTGTCATACTACCTGTTGTTTTCCTTCCATGTTTGTCTTTGTGTGTGTGTGTGTGTGTGTGTGTGTGTGTGTGTGTGTGTGTGTGTGTGTGTGTGTGTGTGTGTGTGTGTGTGTGTGTGTGTGTGTGTGTGTTGTGTATTTTTTTTCTCCCAGCGTTAACAGACTTACTGTCCACTTTGGGAACCGCTGAGAGACGCATACGAATTGAACCTAACATGCAAATTGAATCTAAAAGTACTACAGCTCTACTCCACAATATCAAGCTATCTTACTTCTCCTAAACTATCATTAGCGCTTCAACTCCTCACCACCCGAAGTTCTCCATCCTCTGGTTAACTCAAGCGGCCTGGGTGGACTAAATTAATTCAGTACGTAGGCGAGTATAGGTTTGGCAAAGTTGTGTTCAGCTGCTGCGTACACTCTCCTATTAAGTTGCACTCCCTGATCCTGACGGTGAGGTGCGCCTGGTGTTAATGTATTGTTGGTTACTGTAAGCGTATTGGTTTATCTTGCTCACTTGACTGTGTACGTGAAAGGGAATGGAAATAGTAGTGGCGTGCGTAGGTCGTTCTTAGTGTTTTAATTTGATGTGGAAGTTCTTTTTTTTTTGTTAGATAGACACTGATAAACGTTCAGACAGACAGACAGACATATAAATGGAAAAAACAAGCAGGTATATACAAACCTATACTGAAACCTGAACAATGAATGCAGTGAATTAATGATTACTCGTATATTAATTTTCCATTGGATGTAATATATATATCAGTAAACTATGAAAGAAAAGTGACATTTTTCTTGATAACCAGTGGAAATTTTGGTGAGCATGTGAGACAAACCAACACCAATGCGCAAAATCATCTAAAAACAACGTAGTATTTACCGTGATCATCAAACTACGCAAAAAAAATAAAATAACAAGTACATACTTTTGAACTTTGACAATACCCCAATTTTGGAGACTAGATATTCAGGCACAATCTTACTATTACATACGAGTCTAGTCGAGCCCTGCATGTTTCCTCTCCATCCTCACCATGACCTGCCGCGTACACTCAGGGATTGCAATTAACACAAACATCTGCAGCAGGAACATAAGTAATCAGCGAGGGAGAGCACGAGTACCAGCCACCTCAACACACGCAGGAACAAGTACCGGGAACTGCAGGTGTGTTAAATTCAACCCCGGGAAGCCAGGCGCTAGGATTAACAAAGGTAGCTGCACAAGACACTGGCAGGCACAGGTAATTACCGAGGCAGCACAGGTACCAACACCTTCAACATGCATGGGAACAGAAAGTGGGGGAATCCAGTGTGTTTCCATACAATTAAATATGGAAAATCAGATACTGGATTAATAAAGGTAGCAGAAATACATGTAATAGGCAGATCACGAGACAAAGCACAGGTAGCCGCCACCACGCACACATAACAGTTAGTACAGAAGTGAGCCCGAGTAAAGCAAAAAACGTAAAAATCAGGTAATCTGTGTTTGCAAAGGTAGCTACAGTCGGAGCATAAGTAAGCACAGGTAAAGAACCAGACAAAGCACAGTCAACAACTACTTAACACACATTAGAATAGGTGGTGGAGAACTCGGCTTGAATAAGGAATTCCCACTCAGAAAAATCTGGAGTCTGGATTAACAAAGGTAGCTACTACTGGAACGCAGGTACATACAGACAATGAAAAAAACAATAACAAAGATAACAGCCACCTGAACACACACAAGAACAAACAGAGGAGAACTTAGCTTGTATAAGGCATTCAAACTAAGAAAAAAAATCAGGAGCTTAGATTAACAAAGGTAGCTACTGCCGGAACTGAGGTAAACACAAGCAGTCAACGAGGCACAGCAGAGGCAACAGCCACTCAACACACAGAAGAAATGATATTGGAAAAGTGAACTTGTGTAAGGTATTCACACTCAGAAACTCAGGAGACTGGATTAACCAGGGTAACTACTACCGTAACACAGGTAAGCACAGACAATCAGTGTGGCAGAGCAAAGATAGTACCCGCCTCAACACGAACGGTAACAGTTTGTGGTGAACTAAGCGCGAGTTCAGACATTCAAACTCAGAAATTCAGGTGCTTGGGCTAACAAAGGTAGGGGGAACAGGAATACAGGTAAACACAGGTAGTGGAGGAAGGAAAGCAAAGTTGCCACTTACCTTTACACGCATGATAACGCGTAGTGAGGAAAGAAGTGTGTATTAATGCATTCAAGTCAGAAAACTAGGTGTTATCATCATCAAAGGTAGCCGGAACAGGAATGCAGGTAAACACAGGTAAAGGAAGAGGCAAAACATAGTTGTTATCTACCTTTACACTCACGGCAGCACGTAGTGAGTAAAGCAAAGTGTGTCAAGGCAATCAAATAAGAAAATTAAGTTATGTTATTATTAAAAGGTAGTCCGAACAGGAATGCAGGTAAACACAGGCAATCAAACACGCATTAGAACAGGTAGTGGGGAGCTTAAAGTGTGTTAAGACATCCAGTGCCAGAAAATATGATTTGGCTTTTAATTCTTCGCTTTACCGCTCTAGCTGATATTATAATGACAAGCTAATTACTGGAAAATGACATAGGAACGATTTATGGTTTATCATGTAATTTGCATACAATAAAAGGTAAAATGAAATTAGTGTAATGTTAAAATGCATCGATGCTTCCTCGCTCTTGCAATTCTGGTACACATTGTATTGTATTTCTGCGTCAGTCTGCCACTCAAATTCAACATTGTTTTGTGTATTATTTTTTCCTCATCCGCTTCTATCACTACAGTATTTTTTTTTTTTTATTGTTAGCGTTTCATGGTTTCTCTTTAAGGTTCACAAAATGTCTCAGGGCAAGCTTGAGCATAATTTCGAAACACCAATGACAGCAACAGGAGAGTTATGTTTAAACTTTCCAGTCTATGTAGGAATATTTTAGTTTTTTTTTTTTTTTGCTTATAATAAATGTCTAGGAATTCTAATATAAAGTAGTAAGTGATTAACAGTTAAAGGATTAGTGTTTCATTTCAAAGGACACATATGAGTTGAACCTATTCATCCCACATCACTGCTCTTTCTCTCCCTTCTTTAATTATGACGCATATTATTGCTGTCCATCTCGACCGAATTGAACTAGCACTGTACTCACTGATGGATTGGTACATCATTACCATTACCTTCATCATCTTCAGCCTTTTCGATTCCATTGCAGGACAAAAAAAAACTCCCACCAAAAATCCTTTATTTTATCTCTTCTGAAAAGACTACCCGATGCCATTTTATTTATTTATTTATTTTTTTTTTTTTTGGTGTGGGGGTCTTTTAAACGCCGGTAGAAATTTTCTGTAATTCTGTTATACTCTATTTTTTTTTTTTTTAAGCTTAGATGGTCGGTCCTGTCCGTTGTGGTGAAGGCAGGATTTTTTGAGTGATGCTTTTGCAGAAGCTCGTGCAACCCCCCACCTTTCCCCCCGCCTTAGACTTCACAGATGCAGTTACCATTGAAAATAAGGTTGGCAGAAGCATGTGAGACTTGTTTTTTTTTTCTGCCACTATGCGATACCTTAAAAAAACGTCCAATTTCCAGAAGAACTCGAGCTCAAATCACCGTTATCATTACATCCAAGCTCTGACCAGTGCACCACCACCTCCTCTGCAGACCACTCCACCAAAACATGTCAAGACACACGGGTATCAAATCCTGCAAATTAATGCTACCTAGAGACGCATTAAAGGAAGAAAAAAAATAGATTACGAACATAGATGAAACTGATCTGCTGTTACTATCACTCTTTCTTTTCCTCTTCACCTGTCTCATTCATTTCCTCCATCCCTCTTTCCTCCTCACATTCATGAACATAATTTTCTCCCCAGATCCTTCTCTTATAACTCTTCCCTCGCCTATTCCACATTCCTCCATTTCCTTCCTCCTGGCCCCCTCCAGCTCCTCTCACCTTACCTCTTTAGCCCCTCTGCCCCTTGACTCCTCCTCCCCTCTGCGCCCCCAGCCACCCCCGAGGACTGGCGGGGAGGGGCGCGGCGGTCGGGGAAACACGTTGGAGAGAACTCATGAATAGAGATAATTTCATGCATCACGACGCCTCTGAATAAATTTAGTAGAATGAAGTCCAGGCCACGCACGGTACCATCTCCTCCTCCTCTTCCTCTTCTTCTTCCTCCTAATCCTTTTCCTTATCTTACTCTTCCACCTCCTCCTCCTCTTTGTTACTCTTTTTCTTTTTCGTCTTTTTCTGCTACTCGTTCACGTTCTCCTCCATTTCTTTATAACTCTCTTCCTCTTTATTTTCGTACTCTGGAACTTCCTCTTCCTCCTTCTCTTCTTTCCCTTCCGGCTCTTCAAAATCCTATTAATTTCCCCTCCCCCTCCCCTTTTTCCATCCTTTTCTTCTTCCTATTTTTTTTTCTTCTTTCTTCTTCTAATAATCTTTTTTTTTCTTATCATTAATCATGCTATTTCTCACTTCCTTCTTCTCATCAGTCCCTCCTGCCCATTTTTTTTTCTTTCTGCTTTCCATATACCAAACATTTCATGAGTTCATACATGGAAGTTGTTTGATTTTGTCTTTTTAAAGTTTATGATTCTGTGGAAAAAAAAAAAAACGAATAAAAGTTAACTTCTTTCCATGGATTTGACAAAAATGCTAAGTTTCTGCAATGTCGTTACAGACCGATTAACTTATGCATATTTTTTTTTTCTTTCCTTCGTTTCTTTTTTTTCCTGTATTTTTTTTCTTTCTTTCTTGTTGAATTCTTAAGTTACATTATGGCAAGCTGCAGGGACTGAACAGCTTACGTAAATTTTCTTTGTGTGTGTGTGTGTGTGTGTGTGTGTGTGTGTGTGTGTGTGTGTGTGTGTGTGTGTGTGTTTTCTCTCTCTCGTCAATATTTGTTCTACAGCGACATTAAACACATATTGTCCAACTCGGATATATATTCTTTGCTTTGTTTCTCTTGTGTCTGCTTTTCTTTCTCGTCGAACTATCAAGTTTCTGCCATGGCAAACTAGAGACTAACCAATTTACGAATATTTTTTACTGCACTTTTTAAGAAATTAATCTTCTTAGTCACTTTTCTGTCCCTATCCATCACAAAATCACAAACGTTCTCATCTATCCGGACCTTCACCACCAACAAAATAGATATTTCTCCCCATTTTCTTTTTTTAACCTTGTAATCTGAGGTTTATCAAATCTAAAACTGGTGCTGAGGGAACCAGGACTGGGCTGCCATCATTAATCGTTCACCGGGACCGTGCTATTCAGGGCTAATCCACTGTCTGAGTCTCCGCTAAGCCACCTGGACTCGCTTGCGGATCCACTGAACGGGACGTAGTATAAATAGTTGTGCTCTTTATATGCATTCTTTCATTCATTCATGGTACGGTGGTGGTGGTGGTGGTGGTGGTGGTGGTGACAATAACAATAATGATGATGATGATGATGATGATAATAATAATAATAATAATAATAATAATAATAATAATAATAATAATAATAATAATAATAATAATAATAATAATATAAGCGAGTTTCAAATTCTTTTTCTGCTCTTCATGTAATCTATTTTTACTCATAAATTCTCTCTCTCTCTCTCTCTCTCTCTCTCTCTCTCTCTCTCTCTCTCTCTCTCTCTCTCTCTCTCTCTCTCTCTCTCGCTTGCTCGCGCACACATGACCTCCACAGACGGCGAGGGAAAATAAAGCTAAACTTAAAATTTTTAAGCATAAATTATCACAAACTTTCACTCTCTCCTCAATCCATAAATAAAATCAAATAAAACAACCCAAAATAGAAAAAAAAAAGTATTGCACGTGAAAATAAGAGACCCAAAGCCAGTTCTAATGATCAAAATAAAATAAAAGTTACGCAAATGAAACGTGCAAACATATACAAGTCACCAATACTATGCAGCCAAACAAAAGTAACTGGGTTGGTGTGGGCGACGATGTAATATGAAACTAACATTCTCTCTCTCTCTCTCTCTCTCTCTCTCTCTCTCTCTCTCTCTCTCTCTCTCTCTCTCTCTCTCTCTCTCTCTCTTTGTATTCTTAAAAATTAATTGCCAATGGAAAAAGAGGGTTAAAATATCAGCCACTAATGGACATCCGGCTACCATCAAAGGTCTACATTCTCTCTCTCTCTCTCTCTCTCTCTCTCTCTCTCTCTCTCTCTCTCTCTCTCTCTCTCTCTCTCTCTCTCTCTCTCTCTCTCTCTCTCCACTATTCCCAAAACCCATGATCTGCGTAAACAATATTCAAGAAGACAAGAAATTCACTTTACAGATTCAAGGAAAATTAAAACTAAAAGAAAAATATATATAAAACATAAACTAGCCAAGTAAATAAGGCAAGAAATTGGCTTTACACACCCATGGCAATAACAGTTACAATAAACAGGTGAGTTAAAGAAGAAAAAAAAAATAAGAAAATTAATAAGCAGACAACATAAACCAAAGAATGAGTGTCTATGGATGCTCAAATACGGAACAAATAGAGGGAGAAGAGAGCCAATGTCTCGTCATGGGAAACTGCAAGAAAAAAATGTAAACTTCATCACATCAAAAGGCGCCCAAAATAGAGAAGCTTAACTCGCTATCAGTAAAGGATAGAATATGATGTAGCACTGGATGCACGCTCCTCTCCTCTATGGCTATTGTTAAGCACTTTGTCTCCTCACCAGTTCTCTTTTCAAAGCACAGGGAGGGAAAGAGACAGGTGGGCCGGGTTCTCATGCCCGTTTTCTTCACTGACGATGCGGGGTCTTTGTTAAACTATCACTGGAAGCATGAAATCACCATTGAAAACTCAAATACTTCTATTAGAACCTTTTTAGAATTAAAGATATGATACCAAAATGTTTGAAAATACAGTCCTATAGCTAATTGTGTGTTTGGGTCTTTGTTATTGGAATCATACGTTAAGGAATGCGAGTCAAATCTGGCTCTTATATCCATGTGGAGTTATTGGTTATAAGTACCGTGTATTCTCTCCAACCTTACTTTTTGGCAGATCCACCCTTTCCATTCCAAGCGCCTCATATGGAAGTAGACAAAAATACTCTACACTTTTAATACGAAAATATGACATAACTGGACGCTCCGGCACGTGTATGAAAGACACGCAAGAGTTATGGCTGTAATAAACTTGGATGAAAGCAGAAATCTAGCGCGGCACTAAACACAGTAAAATAATGGCAAGTTTTGTAAATCTTGGCTGTATATTTCAAGGGCGGTGTCACTTTCTTTTCGTTTTATAAAGTTACTTGTTTTGTACTTAATTCATTTTGAGTGATGGAAAAAAAAAACTTAGATAAAAAGGATACTTATCTGATAGACTTTTTCGACATTTTCTACACTCATTTATTTACTTATTATTTAATTATCTATTTATTTATTTTTTGAGAAGAGCAAACTGAGACATTTAATTTTGTTTATTTATTTATTTATTTATTTATATATTATTTACTTACTTTTTTTTATTGTGTGTGTGTGTGTGTGTGTGTGTGTGTGTGTGTGTGTGTGTGTGTGTGTGTGTGTGTGTGTGTGTGTGTGTGTGTGTGTGTGTGTGTGTGTGTGTGTGTGTGTGTGTGTGAGTTTGTGTGTGTGTGTGTGTCCTTGGCTAGTCTCCTTGACACGTAAGAAATAAATAATCTAGTGAGGCAGTAATTAAGAGTTTGCAAATTATGGCATCACTTTTCATGGAATATGTCGTACGCCTTTAAATAATGACATGATCCATAAGGAGTAATTACTTGCAACGTGGGACAGAAGGTGATGGCTTAGCTCCATCACGTGTCTGAAAGGAGAAAGATATATATATATATATATATATATATATATAAGATATATATATATATATATATATATATATATATATATATATATATATATATATATATATATATATATATATATATATATATATATATATATATATATATATATATATATATATATATATATATATATATATATATATATATATATATATATATATATATATATATATATATATATATATATATATATATAAAATGAGTAACTGCGATAGAACAGATCTAACGTTAAAAACGAAAAAAAAGACTGCCAAATTTCTCATAATAAGTGCAGTAAGTAATATATGAAGCATTTTCATACTCCTCTCTCTCTCTCTCTCTCTCTCTCTCTCTCTCTCTCTCTCTCTCTCTCTCTCTCTCCTCTCTCTCTCTCTCTCTCTCTCTCTCTCTCTCTCTCTCTCTCTCTCTCTCTCTCTCTCTCTCTCTCTCTCTCTCTCTCTCTCTCTAAGCAAACATACAAAATAAATTAATACATAAATAAATAAGTAAACAAATAAATAAACACACGGTACAGTTGACATGCTACAAAGCTGTGTGCAGAATCCAGTGAAATATTATGGTGACATATTAACAATACAACATCAGGGACAGAATCGTTGGAGACTCTCGCCTGCAACACACCACTACTGCCCTGAGTAAAGGTCACAAAGGTTACTTGATGAAAGGTCACCTACTGAGCTTCATGCAGGAAACAGGGAGGCTTTGGGAGAGACACCTGCCTCATCCACCTGGGTTTTGTTAATTAGTAAGGTATTTTAAGTATTAAGTAAGTTTCTTGTGTCTATTTGCTAGTCATGGTTTGTCTTGCTTTTTTGTCTGCCTGTTCTCTCTCTCTCTCTCTCTCTCTCTCTCTCTCTCTCTCTCTCTCTGGCAATCTATTTTCTCATTTTTCACTTTTTCTGACATCCCTTTTCTGTTTCATCCATTTTATTAACCTCTGTCTGCTCGTTCGTCTGTCTATCTCTCTACCTGTCAGTCTGCCCGTTTCTCACTCGCTCTTACTTTTCTGTGTCTCTCCCTCTCTCTTATCACCCACTTCAAGGAGTCTCTATGTGTATCCCTTAGTCCTCGCAAAATGGTTTGAGTAATAAATATGTTACTACTCTCTCTCTCTCTCTCTCTCTCTCTCTCTCTCTCTCTCTCTCTCTCTCTCTCTCTCTCTCTCTCTCTCTCTCTCTCTCTCAATAAAATCTCTTCCTCTATATACATGCTTCCCTTCTCCCCATACACGTGTTGGTTCAGTTTGGTGCATCATTCTACGTATATAGTATTTTCCCCTTCCCTCGCTCCGTGTTTGCCCGTGTTGGTGTGTTCATTTTACACTTTTTGGTAATTCTGTAGCGTTGCCTCAGCGTGTGGATTGAGGTGGTCGTCAGTGTCAGTTTTCTCCACTTTTTAACTTTTTTTCCTTTATATATATATATATATATATATATATATATATATATATATATATATATATATATATATATATATATATATATATATATATATATATATATATATATATATATATATATTGAGATGAATCGATAATCTATTATTCACGCATGTTTTTTTTTTTTTCTCTTTATTGTGTGTTTATGTTTGTTCGTTTATGTTCCTGGAGATCTGTCTAAAAATGCGTTATATTTCTGTCCTACTTTGTTTTTTTTTTTTGTTGTTGTTGTCATGGACACAAGGATGCATGTAAACATTTCCATCATCACTTTATCACTAGTTTTCCATGGAGATTTTTCTTTTTCAGTTGAATTTGTTGCGTTTTCAACCAAGTCTATATCAGTTATTTATTGTAGTTCTGTTTGCTTTTGTCTAACTGGAAAATGACCTTTTCTTTTTCTTTTCTCCAGATTAAAACGAATTTTTCCGTCTTTTTGATGAGATCTCATAAGTCACTACAAATCTTTGTCTGAATCACTGATCTGGATATTATTTGCTCCTGACATTTATTTTCTACTGACTAGACTTCTTTGACATCAGGATATATAATTTTCTTTATAAATCCAAATATGAATCATTGTTTCCCTATTCTTTTAACAGCCTACCTTTTCACTCGTCTCTCGAGACCTCCACCCTGAATCATTGCTATCCATTCAACACTTCTCTTGACTGCTCACTGTAAGGGGTCGCACAGCAGATGAGCCTTCTCCAACGCACTTGGTCTTCTGCGCTTTCCTCAGTCACACCCATTACAAGCATGCCTTCTTTCACTGCATCCTTAAACCTTCTCTTCGATCTTCTCTTAGGTCTCTCTCTTTCTCCAGATTCATCTTCAGCATCTTCCTCCCACATACCCCTCGACTCTCATCCTAACATGTCTAAACTACCTCAATCTCTTTGTCTTTAAACCGAAACATATTTGCTGTGCCTTGGATCACTAAAAGTCTGCATTTCTTTGTAACAGGAGCGCTGACACAGAGCAACAAAAAGAACGAAAAAAAAAAAAAACGCCACTAAGGGACAGCCCTAAAAATAAAAAAAAAAAGTCATCCAAGATTCAAAAACCTCGCATTTCAAAGAGTTCAAGTCATAGGATAGGGGAAATATAGGAGAAGGAAGAGAATTCCAGAATTTAACAGAAAAAGAAAAAAAAAGACAAATGACTAAGAATACTGGTTCAGTCTTTCACGATCCAGTAATTATCACTTTCCCTGTTACTATGCCATACGTCTAACTCACCCTTCCTTTCCAGGCCATCTTCATTCACTCGCCCCATGTCCACATCTCCTTATCCCGGCCCTTTCTTCCCCCCCACCCGGCACTCCATTCAATTTAGTATTCAGGAGGCGCGCGGTTCAGCCAGCCCAGGGCCCCAAGACAAGGCCATCTTCTCCAGGACTTAATTATCGGCGGATGGTGAGGCCTGCACTACTATTCCCTCCTCAGGTTTCTCCGAGTACTACTGCCCTTCGCTCCTCTTGCCTTGCACTATTCTCGTCCTTCTCTTGTATCCTTTAGTGGTCTGGTTTCCTGGTGCTCTTTTTCTTTTTTATTATGTCCAGGCTCTTGTTGTTGCGGTTGTTGGTCTTCTTCTTCTTTACCCTTTCCTTCGTGTTTCTCTCTCTCTCTCTCTCTCTCTCTCTCTCTCTCTCTCTCTCTCTCTCTCTCTCTCTCTCTCTCTCTCTCTCTCTCTCTCTCTCTATCTATCTATCTATCTCTCTATCTATCTATCTCCAGTCCTCCTCCTCCTCCTACTTCTTCCTCCTGCTTCCTTACTTAGTACTCCTCTTGTCTCCCTCTCTTCTACTTCCTCTCTCTTTTCCTCCATTCACTCCACTCTCCTGTTCCCTCAATACTCCTTTCTCTTTCCCTATGTTCTTTCTCCCCTCTTTTTACTACTTATTTCCCTCCTATACCTTCCCTTCATTAGTATTCATCTTTCCTATTCCTATTCTCCTCTTCCTTTTCCCCAATGAGCGTCTCTTGTTTAATTTCCAGGATCTGTGCATCAATTAATGGTTTCACAGGACGTCAATTGAGGTACATGGAGAGAGAAGAGACAGTGGATGAACACGGCAGACAGAAGTGATAGAAGTGAATTAGTTGCAAGAGTTGGCAAAGGAACAAAGAGTAACAGTAAGTAGAAGTGGTAACTGTAATAGCGGTATTGGTGGTGGTGTTAATGGTTGCAGTAGTAGTAAAAGTAGTACCGATCTGAAATATACTCATATTGGTAATACTCATAGTAATAAATGATTCAATAAAAGAAACAATCTTTATGTAAAGAATATATAACGTCAGATCAATAATGTACGAGTCGAAATAAATATCAAAGGTGAAGGGAAGCAATAGCTGTAGTAGCAATGCTGGAATGAATGATGTAATATTAGTACTCATACATATAAACACGAAGCAATTTCCTTCTCTTTGGAGACTGGCACCTTCAGTGGGGTCTTTTTTCTTCATTCTTTTTTTGTTGCCCTCGGCCAGAACCCATCTTACATAGAAATAAAGATGAAAATAAATCCCAAACAAACAAGGTAAGAATTTGAATAGAGATTTATGCAAATATGAATGAAGTTAATTTTCAAAACCTCATCATTAAACCTTTCGTTGCTCTATCTCGACGAATTTCAAAGAGCTCTGATGGGAGTTGGTAGCGCTTTAACCCTTTGACTGCCACTTGCTACACCTTTCTTTAACCGCCAATCACTTTAAAACATCTTTACTTGTTCTACAGCCACATCCAATCTTTGAACTTGGAAGAAATTGGAAAATGTATTTTTTTTTCGTAGCTAACTTTTTTGTAGATGCTATAAAGACTTCATGCATTGCTTCTGGTGCTACCAATTGTTTCGTGTCGCAGTGAAATGTTTTTCAAAATTCCAGTGATAGTTTCAACCAACAAATCTTCATAATCAGTAGGAAAAATACCCTTGAGAATGTGAATGATCCTTTTTGTAGGTCTTTGGAAATAGGCCTGATGAGAGAACCAAGAGGTTTACGAATACTAACCTAATATTCATGCTGAGACACGTATAAGAAACATACGCTAAGAGACAGAGGGATGACAATGCAGGAATAAAGGAAAGATTAAAAGATTTCATTCAGTGTTTGAAGCAGAGCTACGGTGGGATGAAATAAGGCGAATGCAGAGAGAGAGAGAGAGAGAGAGAGAGAGAGAGAGAGAGAGAGAGAGAGAGAGAGAGAGAGAGAGAGAGAGAGAGAGAGAGAGAGAGAGAGAGAGAGAGAGACTGAGACTGAGACAGAAACGACAGAGAGATGTGTGGGGGGGAGCAGAAGAGAAGCAGAAATCGAGGCTGAGTGGGTAGTCTTGGAGTGGCAGGGAGCTCAGAAGTCAAGGCGGAAGAGAGCCTGAGGCCAAGTGGACGGAATTACAAGGAGAAAAAGGCGTTCTCTTCTCCTCTCTTGCTTTTTCTCTTTTCCTCTCTGAGATCATGGATTAGTGGGCTTTGGTGGCGCTCTACAGCAGAGAAAATGGGAGATAAATTAAGGTGATCAATACGAGTGGAAGCCTTTTGTGCAGGACCTTGATATGTGGAGGTCTTTTGCCCCAAGATTTATATACGGAAGGCAGAAGTGGGGACCTCCAGCTCTTAAGGGGGAGTTTTGGAAAGCCACAGTGGAGCTCTTTGGGAAGGAGTGAAATGTCGGGCAGGTACTGAAGGAGGCCAAGAGGACGTGTGTTTGATGCCGTTAAGTGAAGGAGGTTGCTAAGGGAACACTTTTTTCCTTTACTTACTCCAGCATTGAGTCGCGGAAAGATGCAGCAGCGAGGAGGTGAGGAAATAAACTAAAGAATCTTCAGGGATTTTTTTTTTATTTATCTATTTGTTTATTTTTTTTTTTTTTACCGTGATGTCCCAGTGCAGCAGCTGGCAGGGATAAGTAAATGTCCTTCAGTGGTTGAGTGTGTGTCGGTAAAGGAAGTATCATGAAAAATTTAAGTAAATAAAGCCAGGTATCAGTAAGTAAGATAAAGCAGAAAAAAAAGTGTTCACATCTTTAACATTTCAAGATCAACGATGATTTCTGTTTGTCACATCCTCCGCCAAGATATCTTTATTTGTGTCTGTGGCTTGTCCGTGAAGAAATATTACCCATACGAGGAGCAAGAAATGTTAAGCAGAAAAGAGGATAACATCTTTAACATTTCACGATCAACGATTATTTCCTTCAGTCACGTTCGCTGCCAAGAAATCTTTATTTGTGGCTGTCTTATATGACTTAGGAAATACTACTTATACGAAGAGCAAGTAAGGTTAAGCAGAAAGAGAAAAGTAGTTTACATTTTCGACACATTTCAGAATTATTGAAGTCTGTCACATTCACCGCCAGGATATCCTTATTTGTGGCTGTGGCTTATCCGGGTGAAGAAATATTATCCATACGAAGAAGCAAGATATGCCTGGTATACTTTGCCTTGCCAACCACACGTACACACCTCCATCCGTCCCCATTCGCCCACTGCACCACGCCACGCCCGTCTCTCCAACACGTATTCTTAGGATCTCCGCAACGCCTTCCCTCAACGCCTCCCCGCCGAACACCTGAATAATGCAAGGCGCGCAATTCTCCCTCAGCCAAGCTTTGCGCCCACCTCAGACGCACCACGTATATGTTATGCCACCTCGCCACTCCCCAGGGCCGCTCCACCCCCGCCTCGCCCACCACAGCCACATCTTCACAATACCTCCTCCAACACGTCCCAGGTACACCATCCCATCAATGCAACACCTCCACGCGCTATGCTCCGCTGCATCCCTGACTTGCTTGCCTCCTCCTCCATGCTCCTCCTCGGCTGTACGTCTCCTTTTACTCTCTCCACCACGCGACGTAAACATGAACACCTGTTACCACGTCTACTTTGTAAAAACACTGATTTTTCACTGCTTTATACTTCTTCTCCGTGCTCCTCTTGACTGTACGCTTCCTTATGTTTACTTCTCTTATTTCTCATTATAAATGTCAATACGAAAACTCGCTACCAAATCTACTTCGCACAATAAAAGGACGTTTTTATATTTTATTCTCTCCCTAAGAAAGTACTCACCCACAGTACACGAAGAGAGGAAGATGGAAGCTTTGAGTCGGATGGAAAAAAAGGTCAGACCACACTTCACTATAAATAAACTATTTTCTTTTCATCAAAAATTAATAGCTAACACTAAGCTGGCCACATTCTCTTCTCAAGGACGTTTTTATATTCTTGCCTCTCGCTAAAAAAGTATTCACCCAAAGGACACGACGGGAGGAAAATAGAGTCCTTGGGAGAGACGATGAAACGGTCACACCACGGAAGATAGCGACCTTCAGTCAGAGAAAGGAAAAATCCTCACGCAATATTTTAAGACGAACCGCAGCCTCTGAGGTCATGTTGGGTCCCTGCCACGCCTACCACACTACAGAAAAAGGCTGATTCCTTATGTCACACGGTGGAAGGGAATGGGCAGCAGCTTCTGAGGTCAAGATTGGTCACTGATCACGCCCAACACACCTCGCCACACGACTGCCACACGCCTCGTCCTCCACACACACACACACACACACACACACACACACACACACACACACACACACACACACACACAAAGCACCCGCCACATTAGCTAAAAGGGTAAAGCCACGATTATGTGTTAATTAACTATGTATAAGGTGTTTAGGATTTATCATTTTTTAAAAAGTGTTGATGGAGTTTTCAATAATTAAAGGTTCTTAAGCCTCTGGGGATAAAAAAAAAAATTATATATATTGTAGGAAATAATAGACTGCACACTTGCACGCACGCATGTAACCACTCACAGAATTTAATCATATATATAAATAAGTGATTAAAACAAACACGTACATTATTGAATAAATATATAAACAAATAAATAAATTAATTAATGATTAAATAAATAAGGGTATGAAAAGATTGAAAATAAGCAAACAACAAAATAAACGAAGAAAAGAAACAAAACAAGATGAATGAACACTGTAAAACACACACACACACACACACACACACACACACACAGCCCAAGACAGCATATGAAAAGTAACAAAAAGTCTGAACATGCCTGAAGAGTTTCTAACAAAACCACTAATAGCACCACTGTTAATTCCAAGAAACATGTCCCCCTCACCAACCTTTGACGAGAGACCCCAGGAAAGTCACCACAAGGACACTGAAGACGTGAACAGTTTATCACGAAACTGGCAAGTCAAGAGAGAGAGAGAGAGAGAGAGAGAGAGAGAGAGAGAGAGAGAGAGAGAGAGAGAGAGAGAGAGAGAGAGAGAGAGAGAGAGAGAGAGAGAGAGAGAGAGAGAGAGAGAGAGAGAGAGAGAGAGACTTTCTATAGCCATAACAAACGAAGACTTTTCCCCTCACGTGATGCAGGCGGCCAGACATCCATAGTGAGGGGAGGAGCCTAATAATTCTCCCCCTGTCGATAGAAGCCATTGCAAATGCATTAGTTTTCCCTCCTGGCGTAACAGAAACTCGGCTGTTATTGCTGTTGTGCGCGCGAGTTGGCGGGGATTTTTCTTATCACACTGAAGGGTCGCGTGAGTCAGAGGGATCTTTTCACTCTACTTTCTCTCATTCTCTCTCTCTCTCTCTCTCTCTCTCTCTCTCTCTCTCTCTCTCTCTCTCTCTCTCTGATGATTAGGGTAGATATATCCGAACGCTATATGTTTGGTTTTGAGGCGACAATGTTTCGGGAACTAAAGCAGTACACGGAGGTAGGAGATCATACAACTTGCTGGGGTGTTCTGGAGTCGACGTGTTACTGACAGCGGTGTTTGGAGAGGATTAGTTGAGGCAAAAACATAGAACTGATAATGATGATGATGATGATGATGATGATGATGATGATGAATATTAAAAAAGCTTGTCTCTACCTTATCCAAGTCATGACCCTTCTTTCATATAAATATAGAACGAGAACACAAGTTGGTGGCAATGATGATAATACTAATGATACTTCAAACCGTTCTCTACAGGACAGTATATCATAAGTAGTTCTGTTCGTTACGATATTTTTTCATATCAGCAAAACAAACAGAACAGGAATGATTATCTACACCTACATCCACTGTGTTACTTTTACCTGCAATATGAAATCATGTCGTCTAAGAATCAACCAATTTTATGAGGAGACTGTCAGCAGATCACAGGACTTAGCATCAAGAGAAAAAGCAAGTCAAAGCGGAAGGGAGTGTGATATGCTGCTTGACTACTGTTCATGACTGTACTAGTAAAAAGAGTGAATGTATGGGGAAACTCTTACTCCAGGACGATATCTACGTTGGATATAAGAGCGAGCCACAAGACGTACGAGGAGGGGACGCGATAAGGAAGAGAAATGTCGCGCTGTGAATTAGAAAAAGAAATCCTGCTGAAAGTAAGGATAAAAGATTTCATGTAAGAGAAACAACATGCGACCTGTAAGTGACCTAAAAAAAAAAAAAAAAAAAAAAAAAAAAAGACGGAAAAAAAAGAAAAAAAAGTTATATAAAAGCTAACATGGATGTATCTTTGTCAAAGTCTTGTAAAGCAGAAGAGAAGGATGTCATCGATTAGAGAACTCACCAATGATGAACCTCTGGACTGTAACGGATGATGCGAGTGATCAGAGAAGGCCAACTAAAGAAAAACTGATATGGATGTACTTTGCCACTGTCTGGTGAAGCAAAAGAGAAGGACATCATGGATTATTGAGGACACCAAAAGTAAATCTTTGTACAGCAGTGATCAGAAGACCAGTTAAAGAACTAATATGAATGTATTTTTGCAATTGTTTTCTAAAGCAGTGGAGCAGATTGAGGGAAGCTTTTGTCTTACAGTTAAGATACAGATTAACATTATGATGACGACTATATCACTATTTTCGACCCCTCCCAATACGTGATACATATGAAACACAGAGCAGTGGAAGAGAGAGAGATCCAGCAAAGTAGTGACAAGCGCTCTTTAACATAACACAATCTCTAGTGTTCAGGATAAAGCCTCATGCAACCCTCCATCAACATCTAATGACGAAAAAGAATTAAAAATAAAACGTCTATCATAATGAAAAACGACAATGCTAATGTTGAAATACTTATATACATTAGTATTTTACGAACCGTGCCAAATGTCCAGAATTTCATAACTCAATCTCCAAATTATAATTCAATGGTAAACAGCAGTGCGCATGGAATTTATTTATTTGTTTCTATACATAAATAAATATATATTGGCCATCACGAAATATGACAATGAAAAAAAATTACACCTAATTTATTGCAGTCATTCCGTGATGCGTGTATCTTGTTCTGCAATGAGAGAGAGAGAGAGAGAGAGAGAGAGAGAGAGAGAGAGAGAGAGAGAGAGAGAGAGAGAGAGAGAGAGAGAGAGAGAGAGAGAGAGAGAGAGAGAGAGAGAGAGAGTATTACTACTTTTTTTCAGTACACTTTACGATAACAAAGTACACCATTACTATGTCCTACTACTTCTACTACTACTACTACTACTACTACTACTACTACTACTACTACTACCACTACAACAACTACTACTACTACTACAACTACTACTATCACTACTTCAATATTACTACAATTACAATTACCACTATTGATATTACGGCTAACAAACACCATCGCGTTACCACAACAACAACAACAACAACAACAACAACAACAACAACAAAAGCAATAACAAAAACAACAACTACTACTACTACCACCACCACTACTACTACTACTACTACTGTCAGTACTACTACTACTACTACTACTACTACTACTACTACTAGTCCTGCTACAAAAGACATGAAAGCAGACGAGGAGGAGGAGGAGGAGGAGGAGGAGGAGGAGGAGCCAGAGTGAGAGGAATAAAAGATGAAAGACTTGAAAGAGATTGAGAGACGAGAGACCCACGAGGGCGCGAAGCTCGGGCCATGTGGTGTAAACGAGACAAGATGAAAGGAGGAGGAGGAGGAGGAGGAGGAGGAGGAGGAAGAGAGGGACTGAAGTGACGAATACATATGAATAAATAGGAATAAATAAGAGAAGAGATCAGAAGACCAGACGGTGCACAGCAAGACGGTAGGCATACAGGAGAGAAGAGAAGAAGGCTCCTCCTTTCTCGAGAAACACCAATAGCACGTAATAGAAAGTCTGGTGGCTTACTACAAGGTCACCTGCTGTTGTTAACCACACTTTAAATCACGTCCCCGCTACTGAAATGGGAGGATGGGATAATATAAGTATTTTCCAGACCATTCTTCCCTCGGACAAACGGCCAGCAAAGAAATGTGAGCAGAATAGAAAGTGAAATTAATTTAGATCCAGTACCAGCCATTTCTTTTAAAAGAAGTTTATAAGAGCACAGTAATAGGAAAAAAATAATAAAATGTTCTGTTATAATAATGATAAGTGACAAGTTTAATTTTCTTCCGGCAGAAACGAAAGGAACAGGCGGTGACTGAGAAAGAAAAAGACACATAACAAGTAAAATGTTCAAAGTCTTCCTCTTGTCTTATGTTAAGTTAAAAATCTACATTACTCGTATATATCTCACTTCCAATCACAGGATCACTTCATAATCAACACGGCCATGGGAAGCAGCGTGTAATCCTCTTCCACCATCTGAAAAACTGTACATGAAAAGAAAACACATACATGGCGCCGAATGAGAGGCGAGATCCGACAAAAGTTCTTGAGTCAGAGGGTAAAAAGATATAAGACTCAAAGGAAAGGAAACCAAAAAAAGATGAGAGAGAGAGAGAGAGAGAGAGAGAGAGAGAGAGAGAGAGAGAGAGAGAGAGAGAGAGAGAGAGAGAGAGAGAGAGAGAGAGCAGATGAGAGGAGTGTGGAGGGGTGGGACAAAAGAGGATTGAGACTGGAAGGATGGATGAAAGAAAAAGAATAGTAGTAAAAAAATGATGAATGGTAATGGAAGCAGAAAGGCGGGGATAATTTGCTTTAAGATGAGAGGGAACAGCGGGAAAAAGAATAATTATGAGGAGCTGGAAGACCACGCGAGAGATCCAGAGTCGAAAGAAAACGGGAGGTAAGAGCTACATTGAGTCACTGAGGGATTGAGGGGGCGACTGGCTTTAGCGGGGGATCATCAGAGAACTGCAGGTGACAGGTATAGATTATCACAAGGAGCAGGTAAATGAAATGCCAGGTAACTTTTAACTTCTCGCATTTCAAATAACGGGTCACCGTCGTCACTGTCTTTCAGGTCGCAACACACAGGCGCTTCTTATTTCAAAGTAAGGTTTGTACATATTCTTGATATATTGTTGTTTGTTATTCGATTTTTATAAATTTATCTTCTTTTAAAGTGTCGTGTTAATCAAAGAAGGGTATTGAATGTGCTTCAGTGTTGATTCTCTCTCTCTCTCTCTCTCTCTCTCTCTCTCTCTCTCTCTCTCTCTCTCTCTCTCTCTCTCTCTCTCTCTCTCTCTCTCTCTCTCTCCTTGACACACTTACATAAACACACACGAAAAAAAAATATCACACACACACACACACACACACACACACACACACACACACACACACACACACACACACACACACACACACACACACACACACACGTCATATATAAGACATAAATCGTCACATGTTTGACAGTATATGCGCCTTTCTTTTTTTCCTGCAGCGCCTTTAATTACATGCCTCCCCGTGGACGCAATGAGTAAAAAGCAAAGAAATTATTTGTTGTTCTATTTTTTTCACTGTATTATGATGAACGCGTTCCTCATTGTGCAGAGAGAGAGAGAGAGAGAGAGAGAGAGAGAGAGAGAGAGAGAGAGAGAGAGAGAGAGAGAGAGAGAGAGAGAGAGAGAGAGAGAGAGAGAGAGAGAGAGAGAGAGAGAGAGAGAGAGAGAGAGACTGCTAAACATAAAACGAAACTAAACGACCAATATTTCTTATTATGACATTCCTATAAATCAATAATTTCTGTCCAGAACCATTAAAGAGAAAACTAAGTGCACCATCATTACTAACACCACTACCACTACCATCACCACCATCATCACCACCACCACTACCATCACCACCACCACAACTACCATAACCACCACCTCCACCACAATCGTCTCTTGTGCGGAATCAAGAATCACATTACGTATCTTAGTGTAGATTACAAATTGATACTTTCTTACTTAACTTAATGCTCCGGCTTGTCTTATCTATAACGTGAATTATTTTAAGACTTGACGAGGAAGTTATGAGTTGCCAAGAAGGAGGAAGAGGAGGAGGAGGAGGAGGAGGAGGAGGAGGAGGAGGAGGAGGAGAACGACGATGGGATGGAGGAGGAAGGAAGGGAGCAGATGCAGTGAGCAAAGGACATTATCTCCTTAATGTGGTAACTTAGATACTAAGGACTGTCCTCTTGTCCCATTAAAGCTATCAATTTCATCTCTCTCTCTCTCTCTCTCTCTCTCTCTCTCTCAAGCATCCACAATCAGCACCCTCCTTCCACTGCCTCGCTCTATCTGAATGCCTAGTCGCACCTCAAGCCACACGAAGCAGCAATCAGAGCCGCCCTTTGTGCATCCCCCGTATACCTTCACCCGTTCTGATAGGCGCCTCCCTCCCTAGCCCTCCTTCACTCCCTGTCACCGCCCCTCCCTTGCCTATCGGGGCCGCCAATCACCTCCAGGCACCTCTATAAATACCGAGCTAATCAGGTTCACGCTCCACTGGCGAAGGAGGACGAGGAAGCACCGCGCCTCCAGCCATTATCCTCCTGGCAGCGCTGCGGCGACCCACTGGCGCCGATTTATGTCTGAGGGATGGTCACTGTAACCAGAGGCGTGTTGCGATACCGGCGTTATGATGGTGGTAGTGGTGGTGAATGCATTGAGTGGTGAGTGGTGGTGGTGGTAGTGTGGTGTGCTCTCTGGGTGGGTTGTGGTGATGCGTGGGGGTGGTGGTGGTGGTGTTTGTGTGGTAGTGGTAGTGGTGGTGGTGGTGGAAGGAATGAAAAAGTAAACAAAACACCCACACACACACACACACACACACACACACACACACACACACACACACACACACACACACACACACACACACACACACACATAGAGACTCACTGTAAACGTCACACAAAGAATGAAGAAGGAAATGAGGAGGAGGAGGAGGAGGAAGAGGAAGCAAGAGTCAAGAAGAAAGCAAAGGAGGAGAAGGAAGAGAAGGTCAAGAAGGAGAAATGTAAAAACGAAGCGGAGGAGAAGGGAGAAGAAGAAGAAGACGAGGATGAAAAAGAGAAAAGAAAATTAGGAAAAAAAAGAGATGAGAGAGAAAGCAAAAGGAAGAAGACAAAAAAGAGGACAGAAGACAAAAGAGTAAGAAAAAGTTGAGGAGGAGGAGGAGGAGGAGGAGGAAAAGGATGAGAAGGAGAAGGAGGAGGAGGTGAAGAATGAAGAAAGATGATGATGACAAAGACAAGGAAGAGATTAAAACACCGAAGTAAAGGACACTGAAACACTAAAAGAAACCAAAGAAAAGATACGGGAGGGAGATAAAAAAAAAAGAAAAAAAAGAAGAAAAAAATGAAGGAAACATGACCGAACGTAGAATTTTGACACGTACCAAATAATACAGAGAATCCAAACAAGTAAAAATATAGAAATCAAGTTCACAGGAAGGAAAGAATAAATAAAAGAAACCAGGATATGAGTCCAAAAAAAGGGAATGTAAGAGAGAGAGAGAGAGAGAGAGAGAGAGAGAGAGAGAGAGAGAGAGAGAGAGAGAGAGAGAGAGAGAGAGAGAGAGAGAGAGAGAGAGAGAGAGAGAGAGAGAGAGAGAGAATAAGAAACAGTTAAGAAGATCCAGCTGCTTATGCGCTTAAAGAGAGAGAAAAAAGGGAGAAGAAAAGAGGATAAGAAGATGGAGAACAAGAAGAGAGGAAAAATGAGAAGGGACGAAAAGGAAAAGATAAGGTAATAAGGAGATGAAAAGCGCGAGCCACAAAAGTGCTAATTAATGTGTTTGTCAAGATTCACGCATTTTAAAAGTCGAATTTCCAAAACAAGAAAGCAAACGTGTCTCTCTGTCCATCTGTGTAGCAAACGTGTCTGTCTGTCCATCTGCCCGTCTACCTGTCTTCTCTCTTGTATTCGTCTGCCCTTCTTTCTTAGTTTATCTTTCATCTTTATACTTGTTTGTCCTTCTTTCTTAGATCACTTGTTTAATTTACATGTTTCTTTAGAGAGGCTTGGTGGCTCTGCGGTAAAAGGCTCGGCTAGCGGTCTTCAGGTTGCAAGTTCGATCCTGCCTCCATTAATTTTTTGACAAGAGTGCCAGCGTTCTCTCGAAGTACTACCTGGCGCCATATGACCTTCGCGGTGCAGCGCCAGTATGTACGAGTAAGGGGTTCAAGCTTGATAAGGTAATATAAAAAAAGAAATGAAAAAATATTCGCAAGCAGCTTGATAGATGATTGGAATAGTTTTCTTAATCACGATATTAAGTCTGAGTCAATGAAGAGGTTAAAAGCTTAGATTAAATTGTGGATAGAGATGATAGATGGTTATGAATGTTATATACAGGGACTACCACGTGTAGGCCTAATAGTTTTCTCCATTATATTCTCATATTTTTACTCTGTTAGTCTCTGTGTATTTGTATCCTGTCTCTCTGCATGCGTTATTCTGCCTGTATATTAGCTTAACTCAAGAAACCTCTCATTTTTATTAAACCTTTCTTCTTTTCTTCAGGGACTGTAACCTCAGTGGGCCTCTCTTCATATATATTTTGTTGACCTTGGCCAGTACTACTCTTACATAAGAAAAAAATCTGACCGTCCGTCCGGAAAAGGAAGGAAAAAAGATGGAGGAGGAGGAGGACGACGAGGAGGAGGAGGAGGAGGAGGAGGAGGAGGAGGAGGAGGAGGAGGAGGAGGAGGAGGAATACAAAGGAAGACCAAACAGCAACTGACCCTGAGGCTAGGCTGTTTGGGTAACTGTTCATTCTCTAATTATTAGTGGGAGAGGCAGGATAGCACAGGAGAAGGCTCCTCTCCATCTCCACATCCCTCCAGCCGAAGCTGGCCGGAAAAAGGAATTGCTACCATGTTGTATAAAAAATAACAACATGGAATTCGAGGAGGAGGAGGAGGAGGATGCCAGACCACTATCTGAAACTCTCTCTCTCTCTCTCTCTCTCTCTCTCTCTCTCTCTCTCTCTCTCTCTCTCTCTCTCTCTCTCTCTCTCTCTCTCTCTCTCTCTCTCTCTCTTTCTCTCTCGCAAACGTATATCCATTCACTCACTCACTCACTCGCTATGTCCAGTTTATCCATGTTGAGCTCAAGAAAAAAGTGACGGCATGTCTGTAAACTATATCCACTGGTAAATTAAATTCTGGGGCAACACGTGCCTGGAGCGAGTGGCGGGCGATTCAGGTAAGCCAGCAGCGAGAGGCCGGCGGGGCGTGTTGTATTACGAGACTCAGTTTTGGGTTCAGATCTTGGGTGCTTTTCCGTGCCAATCACTCGTCTCGCTGCAATGACTGAAGTAGATGGATGGATAAATACACAGACAGACAGATAGATAAGCAGATGGATAGACGAACAGACAGACTAGATAGACGACTAGATAGGTAGACAGACAGGTTCCCTCCCCTCTTGCTTAAAGTGACTAACGTAGATAGATACAGATAAATAGATAGACGGACAGACGTTTCTCCTCTCTGGCTGCAATATTTGACGTAGGACGTAGGTAGATAGACAGGCAGATATATAGATAAACAGATAAATCTTCCTTCCCTCTCACTGAAATGACTGAGACAGATAGATAGATCGAGATATTGTCAGATATCAAGACAGACAAACAGACCATCTGGCTGCAATAATCGACGTAGACACCAAGATAGACAGACAGGCAACATGAAGACCGCCCTTTTATCTATCTACCAACGTACACAAAATTGACTTAGTTTATTTCGTTGTTCCTTCCATTTACAGGACTCTCAAGCAAAAAAAAATTCTTAAACCCAATACAAAAATATAAAAAAAACGAAGGAAAGATGAAAAAATATATACACGTGCATCTCACTTTACATTGCATTCAGAAACAATACACTAATTATTACTACACCATAACAAAGAGCACCAGTGAAATCCATCGCTCCTTCACTCCCTCCGCTTACCAATAAAAACAAA
>NC_087154.1:5732500-5745000 GCF_035594125.1 Scylla paramamosain
TATAAAGAGTTTTGTTATAGTATTGAGATAATGATCAGAGAGAATAACTTTTTTTTCACTATCAGTTTAGTAAAGATATGGATGGTTAAACAAATTTATCAGTAGTGGCTGGTATATTTTTAGCCATACGTTATAGCAGGAGTTATACTAAAGATCAAGAAATTACTCTTTTGCCTTCATATCCCCTTAAACTAATTAAATCTGAAGTGTATAGATAACCATGATAACCATATTTCTCAACAGTAAAGACACACTCGTCTACACCTTCAGTACACACCAGATAGAATATAAAAGCGATCAATGAACAAAGATATCATGTGGTCCTGGTGGCTCAGTGGTACAGTCCTCTGATACAAAGTTGAATGCTGCGAGTTCGAATCCCGATTGTCCCTTGATTATTATTTTCAGCACTAAATCTAATCACGTCTGATGGACTTGTCAAACAGTCTTACTTGTAATCAAATAGCTTAACTCAATCAATAAACTCAATAAACTCCATTATAACTACGAAAAAGTACATGAAAGCATAAATTCACAGAGAGAGAGAGAGAGAGAAAGACTGCGTAAGAGAAACCAAGGGGACAAAACAAAAATCTCTTCAGATATAGAAACGCTGAGGAAAAAGAAACAAATATTTCTCCTTGAAGAGGTCTTACGGAGAGCTGGACAAGATACTCACAGTAGAATCTTCTTTATTTCTTCTTCTTCTTCCACCACGCGCGTGTAAGAGACGAGCAGGAAGAAAAAGAGGAGAAAAGATGAAAGGAGTGGGTAAACAAAATACCAGGATAAAAAAAAAAAACTGAGAAGAGAAATAAGGATGATGACAACAGAAATGAGAAAACGACAGGGATGCACTGAGTGTCTGAAAGTGACAAAAAGAAACTGAAGATAGGAGAAACTGAAAAAGAAAAAAATGGAGGTGAAGAAGAGAGAGAGAGAGAGAGAGAGAGAGAGAGAGATAGTAAAACAATGGCAAAAGAAAGGAATACATACGGAATAAATAGATGGAGAATAATAACTCAAGTGAGAAAAAAAGAGGAAGAGGAACTACGAAGAAAGAAAAAAAAGAAAAAAAAAAAGAAGAGGTTAAAACTGTTGTGTGAGGAAGAGGGAGGATAAAAATGGAGAGATAGCTTGCGTGTGTTTTGTGTGTGTGTGAAAAGAAAGGAAGGGAGAAAGGAACGATGAGACGAGGAGGGTGAGTAGTGAAGGCAGGAAACAGGAAATTCAGGGTGGCAGTGCGGGGACAAGGGTGAGGGGACAAGGGTGAAGGGATAAGAGCCTCACCACAATATTTCTCAAGGTCTTTTTTCTCCCTTTTTTTTCTGGTCCGAGGAGTGCAGTTCGGGGAGAGGAGACCCGAAGGCCAACTCTGCAAATTACTTCACAGAACTCCCGCAAGTTTAGAGGAAATTAGGAGTGCGTTTTCCCTTCCTGTCTCTTTCTCTCCTTTCCTTCCACTGCGTCCATAAAGAAAAGGGATCAGCGTTTAGGTCTTCCTCGTGAATTATTATCATTATTATTATTACTATGGTTTTGTATGATGGTGTGAAAATATATATTAAAAAAAGAAGTGTATATTTGTATTCTTAATTACGTTTTCAGCAGCGAGCAAGACACAACTTGTTACGTATCTCGCACAACATTTTACTTTACTTACTTGACGCCGAAAAGAGAAAAAACAGGAAAAAGGAGATGAATACAGCAAGATATGAAATAACGTTGTATTTTTATATTTTGTCCTTACATCCTATGAAGTATTCTTTCTCTCATGCCGAGAGAGAGGAGAGAGAGAGGAGAGGAGAGAGAGAGAGAGAGAGAGAGAGAGGAGAGAGAGAGAGAGAGAGAGAGAGAGGAGAGAGAGAGAGGAGAGAGAGAGAGGAGAGAGAGAGAGAGAGAGAGAGAGAATGAAAACAATTTGTGTCATATAATTCATGTCCAGTTTTTCGTATACTTTACATTTCAAGTGAGGTGCCTCTGTATATTTATAACAATACAAAATACATAAAACAATAAGTTTAAACGGGAAATAATTGAGTCTATTACCATTTTAAATCCTTCAGTGTAAAAAAAAAAAAAATAGACAACACTTCCCTGACCAATAATAAATTTTGGGCAGAATTACGACTTCAGACAGTAAAAAGGTTTGATTTATTCCATCGCTGGAAGCCGTCAGTACTGTCTTTCCGGATTATAGCTCAAACTTGCACCACAACATTTTATTAAGTATGTGACAAGAATAAGGACGGGCAGATGTGTTCCGGCTAGCTGCTGAATTCACTGGCTGGAGGAAAAATGGAAAATAACGGTTATTTTTTTCGTTATGATTTTGGAAGCTTGTACTGTGAAAAATAATCGGCAATCCTGCACTTAAATGGGAAAAACGGTGAGGATGAGATGAAGAAGAAGAAAAGAAAAAGAAAAAGGAAGAAAAGGAGGAGGAGTAAGATGAGTAGTATTATGAAAGAGTGTGGTGTGTTTCCGTTCAAAGTATCTATTTTCTTAACTTGATCTTACTGCGAATAGAACACGATTGAAGACGAGGTAACGAAAACCATCCTTAAGTCAACGAGAGAAGTAAAAAGGAAAGAATGACTGAAGAAAAGCAAGATGTCCTTTACTCACTTTGAAGTCCGCCACAAGTTAGCAGAAGTGTAATGCTTGTAATTGTGGTTAATATTTGAACTATAAGGCTTAATGTGTGTAATAATCTAGACTCTGAAAACACATAATAGATAGGAATTTGAATGGTTATTTCGTGAGTCACCATTAATCAACACACACACACACACACACACACACACACACCACACACACACACACACTCACACACACACACACACTCACACACAACGAATAATTCATTTTTCTCTCTTTCCTTTGCATCATGTTCCTTTTTTGTTTAATATTTCCCCTTCTTATTGACGCACATCCTCTCCACTGGGAAATTACATGAAACTCTCTATTTATTTATTTTTTCGTTGTCTTTTTTCCCCCTCAGAGCAAAGCCTTCACTTTCCTGTAGTTGTCGTGTCTCTTCAGGTCCCTTTCACCCCCTTGGCTTCCCTACAATATTAATGTTTACTCGTGTAATTTTAATAAAAGATTTGTCATTATGAAACTGATTTATACATGTGGGTCCTTTTTACACGCTACTTCTTGTGATGATATAGTGTTTGCCTAGAAGAAGCAAGTAGGAAGTTATAAATAAAATAAGTCTATTAGGTTGCCAGCGACACGCTTCCACTCAGCTTGTCAGGTGTTTATCACTTCTGGTACACGGCTTTTTTCTTTCTTTCCTTCCTTTTTATTTTTCACGATTCAGGATGCAACTCTAGTGGTAATAGTAAAGTTAAGTGATTTTATTTCGTACGTTCAATGTATTTTTCCTTCTACATTTTTTTGTACATCATGTAGTAAAAACAATAGGAACGCGTACCTCTTACTTTTTGTACAACATTTATTCTTTAATTGCGCAGATTGACGTGTACACAGTTCCTCCACTATTCTATGTTTCCTTCACTAGCCTCCCCGCTTGATTTTTTTCACGAGTGGATAAGGAAAAATCTCCAACAGACGCGCCACACTGTCTCACTCTCTCTACACGTCACTTCCCTTTGCTTCTTATTTGGAAAAATCAGCTGTCAAGAATGCCGAAAAACCTATTAAAACTCTCTCCGACCTGATATAAACTTGTCGCAAACACGTAGCCAAAAAATCGATATTTCACCAACGTACCGTCAGCACCAGGAGAACCCAGAAAGGCCTGAAGGAGGGACGGGGCGGGGAAGGGATACTGACGAGGAGTTCCTGAGAGAGCTGACCTGATGAGAGGCGCGAGACTGAGGTGTGGGGGCAAAAAAGAGAGTAAAAAGGAAAAAAAAAAAAAAAAACAGGATGGATCTGTAGGGGAGGGATCCTGAGGGGAGATCCTATACTGCCAGGGGTCCAAGGGGAAGAAGGGATGGAAGGATATGTCTGAGTTGCACGACAGGTTGGACGGGAGAGTGAGGGGAGAGGAAGGTGAAGGAGTGAGGGGAGCGGACAAGCGGACGGGAGTGAGGGATGCGAGAAGAGGGACTGCAGGGAACTGGAAAAAAGTGGGTGAGGTAAGAAAAAGTGAGGCGAGAGGCGCTCCGGGGAAAGTACTGCTGCAGGGAGGGATTAGGGGAGTAACGTGGGCGACGGGGAAGGGGGAGAGGGAGGATACGGGGAGGGGAGGGACAGCACAGGCGAGTGAAGGGTTCGTTTAAGAAATGCATTGAAAAGTGTTGGTTTTTAGACTCAGTGAATTATGTGCCTGGGGGAAAGAGGAGGGGGAAGGCGTGGGGTGGGGTGAAGCTTGTGTTAATAAGGTGATGCAAGGATTTTACGTTTTCCGAACTCGTGAGATGACAGACTCTCTCTCTCTCTCTCTCTCTCTCTCTCTCTCTCTCTCTCTCCTCTCTCTCTCTCTCCTCTCTCTCTCTCTCTCTCTCTCTCTCTCTCCATAACACAATTCACCAAAATTTTTAAGCCAGGATGCTGTTCTGATTACTGCTGACGCTGAAGGTAGGCCTTACGGGGCCGCGCACGGCAGTTTTTCATGTTGAAGCATAGCAAGACCACAGCTTCCATTAACCCCACACTGTCTCCGTCTCTAAGTGACCACCGGGGAGTGGCGATAGCGTCTAGTTCCTTCGCCTTGTAACACCTTTTGGTAATAGACAGATTTAGATTGATAGATGGATAAACCGATAGCTAGTTAGGTAGGTAGATTAGATAAACAGATACATAGGTGGATATTTTGGTAACCACAGCTCATTTTATTATACATCACACCGTTTTGATTTAAAGTTCACGTATGAAACGTTGGAAAGTGGTTTAGCGGCTGCTCCAAGGTCAACAGAATGACTTTAATCTGTGTTTTATAAGTGCGTGTTCTAATAAATATATTCTTTTAATCCGAGCTTTATGGGATTAAGATATGAAAAATAACTGTGCCAAAAAGAACAAAGTACAAGTACATCTATTAAGAGAAGATCATAAGGCAACAGTTTGTTTGTACTGGCTATCGCTGTGACCTGTTCACTGACACGCACGCAATTAATGTTAGCCATATTAACGTGACCCTCGATTGCACTGCACTTTACACAAAAAATATGCTAAATGCCAGATCCAGCTCGCAGGCATGCAATTACTGACAATTAGATATTCAGTTTCGACCAATATGATGAAAGCATTATTGTCAGCCAGGCAGAAAGAGGTTTGTCAGACACTATTCTCCGGCCAGTAGAGAGAGGCTGCTGCACGGTGACACAAAGATCGTTGCACCGTTTGCTAAAGTCAGCGCTTGTATCAGGGTGATTCTACGAAGACAAACTCTAACCTGAACATTTACTACTGGTGATAGGGGTTGGATGGATAACGCATTGTATCCCAATAAAATTGTTGTAAATACCTTTGGCACATTCATTTATTAATTACGAATATCTAATCTGTTATTAATGCTGAATGGGATATAGTCAAGTAATATCTCTCTGTTTCACATGAAATGGCAAAATATCATATAAACGTCACACTGAATGGCTGCTTGCTACCTACGGACTGTGCTACAATTCATTATAGGCATTTATTACAAATTAATACATTATTTTCGTACGATAAGAACTTTATGCTCATCTTAAAGTATCTTAGTGAGGTCATACAGTACCTCACATTCACAAAATGGCAAGGACAAAAACCATCAGACACATAAATAACAATTATTCTTGTATGATAAGAACACCAACTGACTGATATCATGGGATCCCACACCTTTGCAATGAGGGGAGGACAACACCGAGCACATCCAACCCACCAGAACGTCACGACTCTTTCCCTCCCCACCAGTCGCAGGATCAATCATCCCCGGGGTGTCCCAATGGTAAAACGCCGCACAAAATAAGGTCCGTTACTGTGATTTCTTCGATTATACCAAATTGGGGAGGGATTTCAAGGCCGTAAAAAGAGCAGCTGACGATGTTAGTATACGCTTACCGGCTTTATAGGGCACTTCAAGCCGTGATGAGAGCGGGGATGGGACTGATGCAGCTGATGGTGGTGGTGGTGGTGGTGGTGGTGCCAGTGATGGTAGTGATTGTGTGGTGTAGAAACAGGGATTCTTATTATAGTTTGAGACGATGGGCTTTACTGTTGTTGTCTGGGGTGGTGGTGGTGGTGGGTGATGGAAGTGTAGAATAAGAGAAAAGTGTACATTGTAACCCTCAAAACCGTCTATTTGTATTAGTGTTGAGTGGTGGCGGACATTAGGATAGCATTGAGAAAACCAAATAGACGTTTGTTATGATTCTCTCTCCTCTCTCTCTCTTCTCTCTCTCTCTCTCTCTCTCTCTCTCTCTCTCTCTCTCTCTCTCTCCTCTCTCTCTCACACACACACACACACACACACACCACACACACACACACACACACACACACACACACACACACACACACACACACACACGAGCAAAACAATTAAATGGAAACCAGCAGCCTGCGTTCACCGTGGAAGCTTTGGTGTGTGGGTCTGTGTGTCTATCTGTTTGTGTATTTCTTTGCCTATCTGTCTGTCTGTCTGTCTCCCCATTAGCGGTAAATGAAAAGGGACGCTTCTCCACACAAGGCAAAGTAACAAAATAGAGTAGGAGAGGAGTGTTGTGAATCACCTTTCCTTTTATCTCTGCTCAACAAGTGTGTCCTGTTTCTGCTGTCGAGGAGGTGGTGGTGGGTCGCAGTAACCTCCTTGTACGGGTCAGCAGAGGGACGAGGGACAGAAAGAGCGGGGAGAGAGGAGGGACGGAGAGCCACAGCCAAATTGTTGTACTGTAATTCCATTTTCAAAGTTCATTTTCACAATTCTGGATTGTTTTTAATGTTATCTGCTGTTCGTTTAGGCTTGGTAACACTTTTAGCGGCGGCGGCGGCGGCGGCGACGGCGGCGACGGCAGCGGCGGCGGTGATGGCGGTGGTGATGGTGGTGGTGGTGGTTGTGATAATGGTGGTATAGTAGTAACTATTACTGTGTTTTGCTTTTGCTTTTGCGCGCGCGCGCTGTGTGTGTGTGTGTGTGTGTGTGTGTGTGTGTGTGTGTGTGTGTGTGTGTGTGTGTGTGTGTGTGTGTGTGTGTGTTTGTAAGTTTGTCCGTTTATTTATGTACTTGTCTATTCACTGATATTTTCGTGCCTGTATCTTTATCTCTATCAGTGTAACTTGCACGACAATAAATAAATGATGAACGTAATGAAAGTTACATATAGCAGTGAAACAGTAAGAACATAAGAACATAAGAACATAAGAAATAAGGGAAGCTGCAAGAAGCGACCAGGCTTACACGTGGCAGTCCCTGTATGAAACACTCCTACCTATTTCCATCTGTTATCCCCATCCATAAACTTGTCTAGCGAACTATTACGTAATGCTTCTAAATGAGTGATATAATTGTTGGAGTGCATGAGTAGTGCTAGATCAGGGTGTGGTCACTGATGTGTGGTGTGGCTAGTGATTTAGTCTGTAGGTGTGTGATATGTGGTAGTGTTGCAGACGGTATGACGTGAAGGTAGTGCAGTGGAAACAACGTGGAACACAATAACACGAGCATTTTGTGCAAAGTGTCCAGGAATGAGAGGAATAAATTCTAGAACAACCATTCGTGCATCCGTTTTACTGGTAAAAACTTCAACTCTGCCTGATTCTATTTTCTACCTTTCTATGACTTGGGCCAGTTCGAAGGAGAAGTAGCATGACACTTCTTCAATTGAATTAACATAACCAACTGAAATTTTTGTCACATGTCAGAGAACGGCAGTTAAGTGGATGTTTTTTTTTTTTTTTATATAGACTTTGACCGCCCTTCTTTTTGCATGTAAAAAAAAAAAAAAGTCGAAAAGAAGGAAAGTGAGAAAGATAATTACGAAATGTGGATCTTAATATAAACTTCCTCTCTAAATACCTCATACATCCAGGCAAAAATTGCTCGTATCTTCAGTGTTCCACTGCCTTTAATGAGTTCTACTCCGTGCTCTCTAACTTCACCACGGAGAAACGAAGGATGGGGATCAAACTACGTCAGCAGTACGTACGAGTACAATCACTCACACAATGACACAGGTACCTAGACACTAAGAATAGACAGCAAAAACCCACAACGTGTACACGATCAGTGACCACGAATACTGCACAATATGATCACTATGCTGTGTCCCTCAGCTAGCGACTTTCCCACTCCTATCTCTTTTTCTTTACTCTTACACCACTGTACCGCCCGGTCCGCCTCCGTCCCTGCTCGCACGCCTCACCTGCAACAACAAGCAGTCCCTCTCTCAATTAGGGAAGGTATGATTGCTGGCTTTGGCGTTGCGCTCCTGTTTGTACCATGGGCTTAATGCACACACACACACACACACACACACACACACACACACACACACACACACACACACACACAGACACAAACTGTATCTATTTTTTACTAGAGATTTTTTTTTTCTGTATTTAGTTTGTTGTTTTCACGTCTACCCTCCCTCCTCCCCTCCCACCCTAGATACCTTTGATCACTCCCGAAGTTTTCCCTCTCTCTCTCTCTCTCTCTCTCTCTCTCTCTCTCTCTCTCTCTCTCTCTCTCTCTCTCTCTCTCTCTCTCTCTCTCTCTCTCTCTCCCTAAGCTCCTTTATCCTGAGCGCTGCCCCTGTGCTCCTCCTCCCTCCTTCCTTTTCTTACGTGTTCCCTTCACTCCTTTCAATATATTTTCCTCTGATTCCTCTTCCCGCGATTCTCCTTCACCGCAACTCCATTTTCTCGTTTTCCTTCTCTCTCTTATCACCTTCCCTGCCTCCCCCTCCTCCCAGCGCGGCAGACAACAAGCAACAACACAACCCATCTGTAAACACTCGTCTGGAAGCCCCATTCACGCGCCAGGCCAGTGATGTAGAGGTGAAGAGCGGCCGCCTCTACCTCTTCTCCCTCTCACCCTCACATTTTTCCTCCCTTTCTCTCCTCAAGTTCCCTAAGTCCCTCGCTTCCTTCGCCTCCTCCATTCTCCCCAGGACCTTCGTTATTTCCCCGCTCCATCACAAGGAAGGTGGAAAGGAGCATGGAAAGGAACATCTCTAAGCTAGCGAAGGTGATTTTTCTCGCTCTCCTGCTGCTGGAAGGTAAAGATCGAAGGTTCGGAGAGCGGAGAGGCAAAAGGTGCACGTGGATAGAATGATATACCAAGTTTTTTCTTTCGTTTCAGGGTTTAATAGAGAAGTAAACATGAGTTCTGGCTAGGTGTTCGTGATGTGCTTTGTGTTCATGGTGAGTGTGATTGTTAGACAGGTGTGTGTACTGAAGGAGGGTGTTGATGTGTATGATAGGAGGAGAAGGGCAAAATGAAGAAGAGAGGCAAGAAAAAGGAAATGATGATGATGATAATGAGCAACAACAACAACAACAACAACAACAACATTGACGACGACGACAACACGACGACAAAAATGAAGAATAAGAATAATAATAAGAAGAAGAAAGGAAAGGAGAAATTACAAATCATCAGAACATCTATGACATCTATCAACAACACACACACACACACACACACACACACACACACACACACACACACACTATAACAACAGGACAGACGGATAGACAAGCAGTAACTTCCAAAGCAATCTAAACTCAGCGGAAGCCCAATTTGCTCTTATTTGAGAAGAGACGCCGAACTTCAAGCCTCGGCCGACGCGCAAACTTGAGCCAGAAGCCGCCGCGCCGTGACGGATTGTGACTCAATACTGCGACACAAACAACAATTAGCGAAGCCTTTCCTAATAAAAAAATCCTACAAGAGAGAAAAAAAGTAAGGTAAATCAGTCCCAGAGCTGAATGGAGCTGAGTTAGTGAAGATAGAGAAGTGGATTTGGAACCAGAATAGCGAAGATAATTCTCCAGTCAATTCTCTATTGTTCCACTATTCCATTTAAGGGACGATGATACAAAAAAAGAAGAATACAATAGTTTTACGCTGTGATTGTTTTATAAGAAGTCAAAACACGTTTACAACAACAACAACAACAACAACAACAACAACAACAACAGCAACAATATAACAACAATAAAAGTAAAACTATATATATATTTTTTTTCGAGATAAATAACTTAACTGCTGCTTTTCACATTTTAAGTCTATATACAGACGCTGATAAAAAAAATATATGTTTTGCATTTTCATAATGGAAAAAAAGACAATAAAAAAATAAACTACCATATTTCTTTTCAAGCTAAAACAATTGAATTCTTAAACAAATAACAAGTGGTGTTTTCTATTTATTCATTTATTTTTTTTTTTTGCAAGTTTTGGAGAACTGACAACATAACAGGATTTGCCACGTGCATGATTATTAACGTACACTTTTTTTTTTTCCAGTCTCATTCCAGCGATAAATTAACGAGGAAGTAAAACAATGAGTTGGGAATTTGTGTTTGTGTGTCATTAATTAAGATTTCTTTTGATGCAACAGATTAAAAAAAAATAATAGTTTTAATAAAAGGCTTTACTAAGTTTAACGCTTTAAAAATGAGCAATCAAGAGAAAATGGTGAAAGTAAGTTAAAGAAATTATTATTCATTTGCACATTATACGAAAGCAGACGAGGAGGAGGAGGAGGAGGAGGAGAACAGGAAATAAGACAATGACAACGATAACAGTTAGAAATTAAATTAGAGATGAAAGATGCAGACACACACACACACATACACACACACACACACACACACACACACACACACACACACACACACACACACACACACACACACACACACACACACACTCAAACTTACATATATACGTAAAGACACAGACAGAAGAAAAGAAAAATAAGAGATAAACATGGAGGAAAGGAAGAGCGGGAGTGGAGGAAGAGGAGAGAAAAATGTGGAATAAAACGTTTCAGCGGAGATGGAGGGTGGATGAACGGAAGTGAAGAGAGATGGAATAAGAGGAACCGAAATGTGAAGAAGGGAGGAGGAGGAGGAGGAGGAGGAGGAGGAGGAGGAGGAGGAGGAGGAAAAGCAGAAGCAGAAGGAGAAGGAGGCAGTAAATCTAAGCACTCGTAGAAAAATTATTGAGGAAGCATTGGCAAACGAGAAAAATCGATGAAAGAATACAGAAGAAATTTCCATTGTAAGATACTGTGTCTTGATTAGGTGAAGAGAACACTCGGTACCTAACATTCGGCTTTCCCATAAGACTCTTTGGTTACTCATAATTTGGTTTCAGGGATTAAAGACTAAATAAATTGGAAGATAAATTTTCTCTTATGTGAAAAAAAAATCATATTGTTAATTAAACACTTCTATCTGCTTTTCCCAACAAGTTCTATTTTCTTTCCTTCCCCACTATATTTTCAGTCACAATAACTCCTCTTTACTCTGAGTTCTATTTTTAAGAATATCGTTCCTCTCTTTCCCTGCTTGCCTGTCCATTCTTTCTCTCTCTCTCTCTCTCTCTCTCTCTCTCTCTCTCTCTCTCTCTCTCTCTCTCTCTCTCTCTCTCTCTCTCTCTCTCTCGCTTCTTTGTGTTCAGGAATAAGAGCTGGACTCAATACGATGGATGGAAAACTCTGCATAAGAACATTTCAGAAATCCCCAACTTGCAAGCCAGCCAGCAACGCTCAACTTTTGGTGGAGTGGAAATGTTAGCAGCGAGAGGTAAATGTTCTTTTATAGAGAAGCCTCAGTTCGACGCTCTATTTATACGTAGGTTATATCAGTCCAAGGCCGGGAAGCAGATTCCGAACGTAACAGGCATGTAGGAAAGCTTGAGAGAGAGAGAGAGAGAGAGAGAGAGAGAGAGAGAGAGAGAGAGAGAGAGAGAGAGAGAGAGAGAGAGAGAGAGAGAGAGAGAGAGAGAGAGAGAGAGAGAGAGAGAGAGAGAGAGAGAGAGAGAGAGAGAGAGAGAGAGAGAGAGAGAGAGAGAGAGAGAGAGAGAGAGAGAGAGAGAGAGAGAGAGAGAGAGAGAGAGAGAGAAATAGGAAAGTGCATTGTTTTCTGAAAATGCATTGTCGTTTCATCATCATCATCACCATAGTCATCCTTGTCTTCGTCGTCATCATCATTAGGACTCACTATTGGTAAGAGAGACACATAGGAAAGCAACAGTTTCCTGGAATTCCTCCACACAACATCAAGAGTTTTCTGGTTCTGTTGCCACATATTTCAAAAACAATTCGTATGAACGTACCTCGGCTTACGTCGCCTCATATGTTCAAAATGCTGCTAAAATGGAAGGTCATATTATTTGAAATTATCTGAAACTCCATGACGCGTCTAGTAATTTCCCACTCTTATTTTTCCTTTATCATTATGCGCATGATCCTTGACGTATGGAGGAGTAAACATGCATAACAAGCAGGATCATACACGAAGTTTGCTACCAATACTCACGTGATGTTTCCTGTGTCGCATACGAGACTTATCAAGGATTGATTATCTGA
>NC_087154.1:5747500-5780000 GCF_035594125.1 Scylla paramamosain
TACATTAGAAATTATGTAGATAAGTAAACTCTGCATTATATATATGTTAGATTGTGGTTGTCATCACCATACATTTCTCTCTCTCTCTCTCTCTCTCTCTCTCTCTCTCTCTCTCTCTCTCTCTCTCTCTCTCTCTCTCTCTCTCTGTCATTCTAGTTCGCTCTCTTTCTCTTCCGTCCACTTGTCAAAACATTTATCTCCAAAAATTATGGTGCGCTATAATTTCAAGCAACAAATCTTGGAACTATTAACGAGGACGCTCCGTCTTTCATTTAAAATTACGCCTGAAATCTTCAATTTGGTAGAAAGCTCATTATGTGATCTTCCCGCGCTCGTAAATACCGCCACGCCTCTCCTCCTTTGAGCAACGCAACTAAGTTCCTTTATGAGTTTTATCTCCGTGGTATCACAAACCGTGAATCACCATTGTAGAGTGACTGGTTTCAGGTTTGCCAGCATAGACAATCATTAACCCTTTTCATATCGTTAGCGACTTCATTGTATTACCTGTATCATTAGAAGATCCAGTTAAGGATGATAGTTTTTTGTTGTCAAAGGATTATGTGTGAGTCACAAAGTCACTCATCTAACATAATTGTTTCGTATTTGCTCTATGGTGATTAACTAAAAAATATGAGTGAATAATACACGCAGTCGATCTCATTATACTCTACATAGTAGTGCAAGGTTTTCTTTTTCAAGTTAAAGATTTTCATCAGCAAGGATAATCTACAAAATTACTCAGCCTACACCCAGCCGCCAATGAAAGTGGCGCGCATTATAAACAAACCCGTATCTCATAGCGCGGGAAGAACTGTAGCTCATTTGAAAAGAATGTGGCTAATATCTAGAAGTGGCAACATAGGCCGGCTCTTTAAACATCTATCAACCGTCACACTTCAAAAAATTATCACTCAGTTGTCACTTGCTCACGTAAGGAAGTACACTTGCTTACCCCGCTCCCCCGCACAGTGTGTCAGTTTTCTTCGTTCTCTTTCATATTGGTGTGGAAACTTAAGTGTCAATGGCACGTAAACATCAAATATCCCCAGTCAATATAGCCCTTATTGACTCACTCCGGAAGGGTGGTTTTGGCTCTAAGCATATTTCAAAGGAGACAGGACTCCCACTAAGAACAGTACAACGCTGGTTGAAGCGATGCAGAGACAATACCGGAAAATTAGCACCAGTGAAGAAAACTGCCCCTGGACGCAGCCGTATTTTATCAAAGAGGACACTGACACTGATTAAGCGTCAGCTAAGTGTCTCGCCATTCCTCACAGGAAGAGAAATTAAACAAAATTACCCTGATCTGCTGACACATGTCTCCATAAGGACAATACAGCGGCGGACACTGGAGGACCTCGACATGAAAAGTTACCGTGCTGCAAAGAAACCACTGCTTACACCCGCCCACAAAGCTAAAAGAGTCAGATTTGCTCAGGACCATAAAGACTGGCCATTAGAGAAGTGGAGAAGAGTAGTGTGGTCAGATGAGAGCATGTTCTATGTGACAGGAACACCACACAAAAGAGTACGCCGACCAAGAAACTCGGACAGATATGACGAACGGTACACTGTAAACGCAGTTAAGCATCCCTCCTCTGTGATGGTGTGGGGGTGTTTCAGCTACTTTGGTGTTGGCAACTTAGTTATGCTTGACAAAGGAGTGTCAATGAACACAGAAACATATCTTGACCTGCTGCATGACAATCTTGAAGAGTGCTTCGACAAGTGTAACGGTGAAACCTTCATGCAGGACGGTGCGTCATGCCATACGGCCAACATTGTAAGGGAATGGTTTGGCATGTGTGAACTTAATTATTTTGAAAGTTGGCCAGCAAACAGTCCAGACCTAAACCCGATTGAAAATGTGTGGAGTATGATGAAAAAGAAGCTCCAGGATCTGGACACGAGCAGTGTAGCGAAGCTCAAGCAGGCGGTCGTGCAAGTGTGGGGAGAACTGTCACCTACATATCTGGAAAAACTAGCAGATTCTGTACCACGTCGGTTGGAATCTGTCATAAAGAGGAAGGGAAACAGCACAAAATATTAGGTAAGGTAAAGAAATTATATTTTTAATGATAGTAATAGATGATTAAGGCAAATTTAATGGTATGCATGGTACGAAAAAACACAAAAACAACACGCGCCACTAACACAAAAATAACACGCGCCGCTTTCATTGGCGGCCAGTGTACATAAGATTAAGTAACGGATGATTTGATACTTCGGCGTCCATTTAATTTTTAGATGTCATCAAAAGATTTTGAGGCCGCCGTGGTACAGTGAGACCACGCGGGCTAAAGGGGCCGAGGGGTCCTCAGCCACACTCCGAGGGTAGGAAGGGCATCCACTCGAGGTAACAGTTCCAAATGCCAAATCCGAAGTCTTTTGTTATGAGGCACCGTCCTGGCCCTGACAGGAAACCCGGACGTAAAACCGAAAAAAAAAAAAATAAATAAATAAAATAAATAACTAAAAATAAATAAATAAGTGTCTCATCTAAAGCAACTGTGTCTTATTTACTCTATCATGTCAGACTAAAAGGTGATTTTATAGTTTAAAAACTGCCTATGATAATAAATGGGTTAAACGATCTAGACTCTCCACAATGAATGCAAGATGTGCAAGATGGGCCAGAGACTTTTCTTTGTAATAGAGCCATGGCGTATGTTGGAAAGTTTCAATTAATGGAGAATACTTCTTAATCTAAATTTTCTGCTGTATATTGATGCCTTTCTCAGACTAGTACTTGCTCAGTTTCTTCCTGAGGCTGCAAACTGATTTACCTTGTTATTTCGTTGCTCACTTGTTTTATGCAACACTGGAGCTAATGACTTGTTTTTGTAGTCTCCAAATTTTCTAGCTTGTTATTTTCTCTAAGATGCTGGTGGCTAATTTTCTTCCTCTTGAGGTCCCTTAATTGTTGTTTAAACTCTTAACTTTGCATCTATTTTTTTCATAACCAAAGTATAATTTTCTTCTAATATCAAACAAATCATTAACTACAGATACTGCAATTAACTTTTGGAGAGAGCAATGCCACGTCAGACAACTGGTGAGTTTGCTGTGTTTTTTCTAAGTGAGTTTCCATGATCATCAATACCTATGTGGATATACTTACTTACGATAATGAAGATGGTGGTATTGATGATGATGATGATGATGATGATGATGATGATGATGATGATGATGATGATGATGATGATGAGGAGGAGGAGGAGGAGGAGGAGGAGGAGGAGGAGGAGGAAGAGGAGGAGGAGAAGGAGGAGAAGGAGGAGGAGGAAGTGGATACAGGTAGATAAAGAAAATGTAGATTATACTCAGGGTCATAAAATAAATATATATTTGAAAATGAGTAGCTAAATGAAATATTTTCATAACTCATGTAGGAAGCAAGCCTTCTCCATGAATAGAAGTACCTCATGTACGGAGGAGGAGGAGGAGGAGGAGGAGGAGAAATTGGACCTAAACTGAATAGGCAAAATTCTTCACTTCTCCAATTTCTCTCTCTCTCTCTCTCTCTCTCTCTCTCTCTCTCTCTCTCTCTCTCTCTCTCTCTCTCTCTCTCTCTCTCTCTCTCTCTCTCTCTCTCTCTCTCTCTCTCTCTCTCTCTCTCTCTCTCTCTCTCTCTCTCTCTCTCTGTCAGCACTTTCAACCACATTTTGTCAATACCCTTCTTATCTCTCAACTAAAAATATCCTTCCTTACAACCACCACCTCGCCAGCTTACCTTCCTCTTTCACCACCAGTTCATCTCTCTCCTTGACACCCGCCTTCCCTCAGTGAACAGCTCCCGCCACATCTACTACTCATTTATTTCCAGCCGTCCCACGTGCCTATCTCGATATCTACTACCAAGGTCATTTCACCCTATTCATCTTCCTTATATCAATGGAAAACATATCTCTCGTCTCTCGTCTCTCTCTCTCTCTCTCTCTCTCTCTCTCTCTCTCTCTCTCTCTCTCTCTCTCCTGTCCTCCCCAGTACTCATCCCATACTGCCCTCGCCCTTCTCCGCCTCCAGGCTCGGTTGGCATGTTGATAAATCATTAGCATAGAGATTAAGCCTTCGCATTTTATCCCCCTGACCTGTTCGTGCGCATTATCCTCCTCGCCGTGTTTTCTTTCAAAGTGGACCGAGTCTGTGAATGAAGTAAAAAAGGAAGCGAGGACTCGGCGTTAATACAGAGCTGGGAAGCGGGTCCCTTTTTGTCTTTCCTAGAACAGAGAGAGAGAGAGAGAGAGAGAGAGAGAGAGAGAGAGAGAGAGAGAGAGAGAGAGAGAGAGAGAGAGAGAGAGAGAGAGAGAGAGAGAGAGAGAGAGAGAGAGAGGCTGCGAGAAAGTCGAGTGTCTGTCCTGCAGAGTGAAAGGTGGGAGTGAAGTTATGATGGAGAGGCAAGAAATGAAAGCCAAAGAACTGCAGGGAGGAGGATGAAAAGAAGCTTAACTGTGATGAAAATGTGAAGAAACAGAGGTAAAAAAAGAAACAAGTAGTGTGACGTGAAAATACTCCCAGACACACATAACTGAGAGTCAAGAGGGAAAAAAATAAACGAAAATAGACGCAAGGACAGTCCTCTTGCCTCACTTTCCCTGGATCCAATACTCACCCTGCCGCAGCCACGTCTCTTTCTCATCCTCTCACTCCCACCCCCTCCTCGCCTCCACCAGCCCAGCCCCGTCAGCTGCCTCATCAGTCACGTTTGCTGTCCCATGAATCATTACTCATCACCGCCGGGCGAGTCTGGGCGGAGTAAGAACGCCACTCGTTGGGAAGCTTGCCAGGGAGGTAACGCGAGCCAACACTAAGGTAGAAGAAGCGCTCAGGATTCGACATGTGGAATAACTCTTGCCTTCAGTCAGCGCCATTCCAAGCAAGACATAAAACAGAGAATAAAAAAGGAAGGTCTAAAAGCAAGAACTCGAAAAAAGCTGCAAAGACACTAATTGACAAGAAGCAACTCTCACTAACTGAGTTAGGAACTTATAGCGTACACATGTATATATATATTTTTTTCAAGTCTCCTCTCGTGAGTTGGCGCTAAAGTCAGCGGTGCCTCTCATTTCCTGCTAATGAAGACTTGTTAGCGTGCGGGTCGTTACTTCTCGTCCACGGCTCAGTGATTCGGCCACGGGCTCTGAAGACCCAGTGATGTCGAGCATGGTATTTCTCTAACACGATGAAAGAAAATTAAAGGACAAAAGAAAATAAAGAAAAATAATATCCTCCAGAATATAATAATTTTCGGTGGTGTAGCAAGATAAACAGCAACTTATATTGCATCCATCATCTCATCTTTCTCTTCCATCAAACTCAGTTTCGAGGCACAGGAGATGTGTACCCAGTGTGCGGACGTCCTTTAACTCTGATTCCAACACCTCTCAGATTTTTTATTTTCATTTTCGTACAGTATGTTCTTATTAACTCGGTTTGATATCCACGACCTTTACCAGACACTCAAACTGGATCTTCCTAGCCACTCATTATCACCCTGTCTACCTATTCAGTGCATCTTTCCCTGGTTATTCAAATACACTGTAGCCCAGCAGATCCATCTTTGGCCACTCAGAACTATCATCAGGTATTCATATGAACGCGAAAAACATAACGAGGAAAGTTGTCCCTACCTAGAAGATACATGACACCATTCATTCATCACTCCTATCAGTAGAACTTTCCTTGATTATTCATTAGAACTCTTATCAATACAACTCTCTCTGACTATCGTTATTATCAACAGAACTCTCCTTGACTATCACTCCAATAAGCAGAACTTTTTTTTATTCTGTAGAACGTTCACCCGAAGAGCACCCACAATCGCCCCATGACCCCTCAGAACGCTCTCCACCTCGACGCCAAGCCAGATAAAGATTCCGCGTGTCGCTTCGAACAAGATGTGCACACAGTCCTTATCACTGACATCCCCGAGGAGTGGTTTCTGACAGGTTGCATTATCTTATTTTCACAGTACGTCTGGCCTCGCTACGGGCTTGGCGTCTCATATTTCGGATCTGGCATTATTTATCACACTCATGGATCAGAGAAAAGGGAACTACTGGTATATATATCTTTTATAAGAACTGAAAATACTAAGTTCTAGCAATGTGGTAAAGTCCGGTAGGCAGAGAGGCATTTACCTTCGCAAAATATCGCCCCCCTCACAGTATAATACTATACTAAAAATAATAAAAAAATGCATATCTATTCGAACCCAGTTTTTTGCACGTAATCTGGAAAATACTCGAGTGGAGAGCGGCAAATCCAGTTGAGTACTCGCCCCACGAAAAAGTTATGCCCAGAAATATTCCAAAAGTTTAGGAGAAGTATTGGGAAAAGGGCTATAACAACACTTACACAACAATACCAGTCAGTGCTTTGAGGAGATCAGTAGTACCCGTGACTCAAGCCGACACTGCCACCCAGAGAAAGAAGAAGAGAGTATTAAGAACAGAGGCGACTCAGTAACATGCGCGAAAATGTAATGGAAGGTAAGGGATAGATATACAGTTAATGATTTCTTCTCTTCTTTTTCACAGGATAAAATATGTGTTAAAATATTACTATAAATAAAAGCTAAATGGCAGTATTGTACGAAAGAATTAGTAGAATTCACACACACACACACACACACACACACACACACACACACACACACACACACACACACACACACACACACGCACACATCCCCACTAGAAGAGAAAAACAAGAAAACCAGAGAACGCATTAAAGTAACTAAAAGAAAGCGCAAAGCAGGTAATAATAAGATGCAGCAGCCCTGAACAAGACCTCACCAGCTCCCACGGGGGAAGGAGACTGCCTCGGGGGACGGGAGGTGGCGTGGGAGGCTTAGTGAGATGGCACGGGGGAGAGGAGCCTTGCCGAGGTAAGTGGCAATTACAGGGAGGAGGATGGAGCAAAGTTGAGCATTTAAGAAGGCCATTAGACGCTCCAACAAAGATCTGCAAAAAGACTGTCGCGGTACTAAGTTTTGTGGCGGCGAAGAGAAGAGCAGAGAACAGTCTTGTCTTATCCTCCTCGTTCGTCAAAGGGAAAATGAAGGTAATGAGTGTCTTTGAGTGTCCATGTGTGGTTACTAAGCTCTTTTGATACTGACCTCGTTTTCATTTTGTTACATTCGGTAGTTTTTTTCAAGTTCTCCCACTCTAAAATGACTAGATTTGTTATTTCGATACTAAGCTTTCTCTGGCATTGTCGTAGTTAATTTTATGCTATAGTCGTTGGTTGTTCTAAGTTTTGTCACTGTAAAATGATGAAGTTGTTTGAAGAATGAGAGAATGCTGACAGATTCGCGGGAGTTTAGGAAGGTACTGAGGAGGTATCAAGTGTTTTTAGCACTGTGGATGTCTTAATATTATTTGAACTGACAGTGTGTGTGTGTGTGGTGTGTGTGTGTGTGTGTGTGTGTGTGTGTGTGTGTGTGTGTGTGTGTGTGTGTGTGTGTGTGTGTGTGTGTGTGTGTGTGTGTTTATCATCATTACTTCAATATGTATATTCATAGGTATTACTAACATCATTTATATATGTGTATTCACTAATATTCATACTTATCCAACAACCACCACCACCACCACCACCACCAACCACCACCACCACATCCACCCTCCACCTCCACCAGCACAACCAACACAATTTCCATTAGAGAGAGGCATAATTACACCATATCCAAGTTTACTATTTAACTGCACTAATGAGTAATCCTAGACTCTGTGTGTGTGTGTGTGTGTGTGTGTGTGTGTGTGTGTGTGTGTTTGTGTCGTCCTTCATTAAGGTTACATTCACTGAACCGGAGAGAACACGCGACATTCATTACAGACAAAGGAGTCACTGCAGACCCAATAAGTCCTTCCTATTATCGAGGAAACTGTTGTACAATGAACCAATCAAATCATATGTAAAGCGAACTCAACATTTTTTTCATATGCAAAAGCACCCAAATCTCTCTCTCTCTCTCTCTCTCTCTCTCTCTCTCTCTCTCTCTCTCTCTCTCTCTCTCTCTCTCTCTCTCTCTGTCGACACAGTGAAGTACAAGTCATTTATTTATAATTACTATTTCCACATTCTGCCTAAAGAATTAACAATTGTTGATATAACAGACGTGCCTTCCTCCGCAAAAAATATCAAATTACATCCCAGGGAAACGTTCTGCTGGAAAAAAAAAAAGAATCATCAGTATCCCTTCGTTTAAGATTGCTAATATATTAAACAGGATATAAGATTACTGTGGTAAGTTCTTTTGTACAGAGACAGACTTAGGCGATTTGTTAAAGTGGGGGTTGTATGCAAAGAAACGCCAAAGAAATAGGCCTTGGTAGTCTCGTTTCTTTCCCGTAACCTGCTACCAAAAGACCCACCAATGGTATCAACAGCAAGGCACTGCTTTCTGTACGGGATTTTGTGAGGCAGGGATACACACCTTTTTAAAGAGTATCAGAAATATTTACTAGCATAAACTTGTATCATAATTCATATAGTGATCGATAATCATAATGGCATGAAGACTGGTGAAGATATACCGATACAGGTACTCTCTGTTTGGATTACTAATTATGGATTGTTAGTATCCTTCACCATGGTTTGACGATGAGCAATGACAAATGCTTTATTCGTATTTTCTACGGATGGAACGAAAAAAAAATATTCGGGATCTAGAACAGGAAAAGCAAATAATTCCCTACCTCGACACAATTTTACGGGTTAATACCAGAGGAATGTTAAATCTACAATACCAATCACCAGCAAAACTTACGTGAGAAACAAGTCTTCCGGGTCAGAACGACGTCTTCAGCGTTTGGTGGCATGGCGAGACATGATCTGATGGAAATAAAAAACAAATAAATAAATACAGATAAATAAATCGTATACATAAAAAAGCTATCTTACATATAGACATCAAAAACAACAAAGCACTGAAAAAAAAAAAAAAAACTTGTAGAGCTGTCAGTCGAGGATGATGATAGAGAACAAATAATGCCTTTTGGAACATAAGGGGCAAAGAATCTCAACAGGTAAGCAGACAGAATTATAAGCAAACCACCCATGATAAAGAACGTACGCACCTATTTACCATTAAAATGCACTTATTGCAGTACACCCACTTCATATTTCTCCAGCAGGGAATAAAATAAAATCCCATTAGACTACTGGCGTATTATCTACAGACTAGTACGGACCAAATAATATTTTTGCTGATGTAATTTTGATAATGATAAACCAAGCCATTTTTTTTTATTTGTGTGTGTGTGTGTGTGTGTGTGTGTGTGTGTGTGTGTGTGTGTGTGTGTGTGTGTGTGTGTGTGTGTGTGTGTGTGTGTGTGTGTGTGTGTGTGTGCGTGTGTGTGTGTTTGGTGTGTGTGTGTGTGTGCTTGTCTGTGCTTTCTTTCCTCCTCCCGGACGAGCAGAAAATATGTTAGTGGTGCGGAAGGTTTCGTGTCGGGGGCGGCGTTACCAGGCAGCGGGGAAGGCGGGAGAGGAGAGAGGAGGCCCGTGGAAGTGTTTGGGAGGTGGAAGGGATATGATAAATAGGGGAGAAGGGAAGGGTAAAGGGCTTGGGAAAGAAAGAAGCAGGGAGAACAGAGGGTAACGGGAAGAGGGAGAGAGAGAGAGAGAGAGAGAGAGAGAGAGAGAGAGAGAGAGAGAGAGAGAGAGAGAGGAGAGAGAGAGAGAGAGAGAGAGAGAGAGAGAGAGAGAGAGTGCAGGGAAGGATGCTGGTCGGTGTTCTCACAGCTAGACCCTCATGCACATAAGTAAGGAAAAATAACTCTCTCTCTCTCTCTCTCTCTCTCTCTCTCTCTCTCTCTCTCTCTCTCTCTCTCTCTCTCTCTCTCTCTCTCTCTCTCTCTCTCTCTCTCTCTCTCTCCTCTCTCTCTCTCTCTCCTCTCTCTCTCTCTCTCTCTCTCTCTCTCTCTCTCCATATGAAGCAATGCTCGTTGACAGTAAGGAGCGGCTGCCTCGGGGACGCAGCCGCAGAAAGATATTTGATGGAGTTTCCCTCCTGACAGCGGCTACTAACACACCCTTTCCACTACCTCCACTACTGCTGCCCCTCAGAGGTTCTTTCAGAGTGTGGTTTTCCTGGCAAGATGTTAGAATGGAGGGCAGGCAGATTAACAAGCATGTAGACAAAAAAAAAAGAAAAAAACTGTTCCACACACACATACACTATAAAAGACAGTATTTTAGTTTGAAGTTTGATGTTCTTTATTTACATAGTTTTGGAAGGTGGATAGAGAAGGTGATGAGAAATGATAGTATTAATAATGTTGATAAAAGGAGAAATTATCGAAGAAAAAAAAGATATAGGCATGCTCTTCCTTAAACTCAAGTCAGTTAAATATTACTAGGGGTTTACTCGTAATGGCATACAATTTCTCCTGGACTAAGATTCGAAAAACGTAATCATGGACAGACAATATAAAGCATCCGGCAAAGAATGAACGGAGAGAGAAAGGGAGAGAGAGAGAGAGAGAGAGAGAGAGAGAGAGAGAGAGGAGAGAGAGAGAGAGAGAGAGAGAGAGAGAGAGAGAGAGAGAGAGAGAGAGAGAGAAGCGGGTCTCATTACTCGGTGAAATATGCAAACTATACAATCACCCTAGGACGACCAGACACGCATTCTCCACAGAGGAAATCAGAAGAAGTGATCGACAACTACATACACCTCACCCTCCACTTACCCATATGCACTTTCCTTACGAACACTGGACTGCCTTAAATCACCATCTGACCTCGTTGCTGCAGTGCCAAAACACCAGTCAATCAGTCAAGCTTTGTGTATATGCGTGTTTGTGTGACGAAGCCCAATATATCCCTGCACACGGGTCTTTGACATCACCCCGAGCAGCAGCAATCTGGTGAACGCTTGGAATCCCTTCTTAAGTGGACCAAGAGGGCATTGACTGAATTTGTTGGGCTGTCGATGGTGATTGTGTGAAAGTGTGGAGTAAAGTCTGTGTATGTAGGGCATGTGCAGGAAGTGAGGGGCGTCAGATGTGGGACGCTGGGACGCTGGGAGGAAGGGAGAGGGGGAGCTTGGGTAGAAATGCAGTGGTTGTAGAGATGCGTGTTTTGTGGTGTGGCGGGCAAGGAAGGGTGTGTGTGTGTGTGTGTGTGTGTGTGTGTGTGTGTGTGTGTGTGGTGTGTGTGTGTGTGTGTGTGTGTGTGTGTGTGTGTGTGTGTGTGTGGAACGAAGCAAGATTGGGAGTGGCTGTGGGTGAGGCAAGATGGGAAATGTTGTGTACAGTGTGTACAGATGTAGTTGGGTATGATGGGAGTGTTTTTATATTTTTTCATGGAAGAAGGATGCCAGTAAAGGGTATACGCACAAAAAAAAAAAACAGCTTATTATTATGACGTTCCAGGAGAAGAAGAAAAATAAAATGCCAGTGTTGGTAGGGAAGGCAGCTACGTGTGGAAGGGAAGGTTTGGGTGACGGGACTGATGTGTGGCTGGCGCAGGTGTGACGTTCAGACAGACTGATGATATATTACTATTATTACCACTACATCCCTTATGGTGAGGAAGAGAGGGGCTATTACTACTGCTGCTGCTGCTTACTAGTGACAATTACAGCTAACGGTGGTGGTGGTGGTGGTGGTGATATAAATACTTACTATTGCTAAACGATATTACCATTTATTACTACCGACACCGCTTTAACTACTACTACTACTACTACTATTACTACTGGTAATGGTAATAACAGCAATAATAATAATAATAAAACAACAACAATCGCATAAATTAGACAACACTGCCCTATTAAATAACTGACAATATAACCCTTGTAAAATCCATCTATCCGTGGAAATTGATGTATTATTTATTAATCATACGACTAGGGACGTTCAAATCTCTCTCTCTCTCTCTCTCTCTCTCCTTCTCTCTTCTCTCCTCTCTCCTCTCTCTCTCTCTCTCTCCTCTCTCTCTCTCTCTCTCTCTCTCTCTCTCCCCCTCTCTCTCATACGGCACACTCCGCTGCCCGAATCAACAATAAAACTCGGCTTCTTCCTCCCCGCTACTCTTTCACATTATGTTCTCTACACTCGATTACATTTTCCTTTCATTCGCTCATCCTTTCGTCTCCTCTCACTCACTGCTGTCAAGACTTCCACTTTCTGCTTTTTTTTTTTCTTGTCATTGAGCATTTTATTTTTTTTTTATTTCCTCTCTTCAGTGTTTTTTTTTGTATTGATTTTCTTTGAATTTTGGATTTTTAATTAATTTCACACTCGAGACACTTAGTTTTTGTAAATAATTTTCTTTTTTAACTAATATGTTCCCGCCATTTTTTTTCTTATAAGATTTGTTTTTCATTTTCGCAACATAAATTACTCATCTATTTTTCCTGTCATTTTTTTTTTTTTTGTTATTTCGTTCTTAAATACATTTAAACTCTTACACGTTGATACGAAACAGGTATAACCACCGTATGCAATGAATGAAATCTTTATAAACATCTGCAAGAAAGTTATGGATGAAAAACAATAGGTTTTGAAATTTCTACCCAGTTTAAAGAGTGGAGGTGGCTGTAGAGCAAGTAAAGATGTTTCAGAGTGATTAGTAATTAGGGAAAGGTGTACCCAATGGCAACCAAAGGGTTTAAAACTTATTAGCTTTCAAAATTTCCCTCTTTCTCGCCTTCATTTTGCTTCCTCGTTTCCCTTTCCCTTACACCAAGATGAGTTTATGCAGTTGTGAAGAAACCACTTCTCCTCACACTAAGTCCCAGTGGAGGATTAAGTGTGGGTGGAAGATGGAGTGTGGAGAGTAGAATGTGGCAAATTCATATTGAAGTCGTGTCAAGAATGCACAGTCGATGAGATACAAGGACTGGATGGGCCGTAAGGTGGAACAGGTGGAAGAGAGTGGATGAAGAGATGGATGGCGAGGAAGTGGATAGGTATAAAGGGCCCGCGTGAATGGAGTTTGTTGAAAGTTGAAGTGGAAGAGGTAAGGACGGTAAGATGAATGGGGTAGAAGGAGCTGGGCGGAGAGATGAATTACGAGAAATGGAGTAGATGTGCATAAAGTGGAAATACTGGGTGGACGGGGCGGTGGTTGATATGGGAGGGATTACGTGTATGAAATGGATGAAGTGAAAAATTTGAACACAGTGGATGACGAAACAAGGGGTAAGAAAAATGGACTGTGCGAACGAAATGGATACGGTAAAAGGATGCTGGTGGAAATAGAATGAATGAAAGGAGAGGTTATTTTATTTAATTTTTTTTTTTTTTTTTTTTCAAGTGATGCTGAATATTTGAGGTTTTAGGGAGAGAAAAGCCTGACCCAGTTTCGTCCATATTAAAGGTGATTTTCTTGTGCGTTTTCGCTCCTATTAAGCGAACCACATTTAGGGTCACTAACTATAATGAGTGTATAATTAATACAAAAAATATATAAATGCAACAAAATTTATCCCTCGCACAAAATTCTGAAACAAAAAATGGAGACTCACAATTTTCGCCCGGCGCAAAAACACACACACACACACACACACACACACACAGTTCTCACCCCCCGTCAAGGACACAAAATTTAGACCCCACAATTAGCACATGCACGCCATTCTTTCGCCATAAAAAGACACAAGAAAACAAAGCCCTAATTATATGTAAACGAATCACAATGCATAACAACACAAAAGGATCTCGAGTAACACAATTCCTTAGAAATATTTAATAAAGAGTCGAGGAGAGAAAGAGGCGGAGGCGGCGGCGGCGTGAGGTGGTGTGGCGTGAGGCTGTGCAGCGCGCTAGGAAATCCGGGACCTACACTGCCCGGTAATTATGAGAGTCGTCACTCCCTGCAATTATTGGCCGCTGCGCCCCCCTGCCTGGTCACGCGAACCTCTACCCCCGTCCCCTGCCCCTGCCCCCCCACACCGCCACCTCCAGCAAGGGGGAAGAGGGGAATGTAAAGAGAGGGAAGCATGGCATGAGGAAAGCGCGTAGAAGTGGTGTGATAAACTGTGATAAAATGAACTTATATTGCGGGGAATTCCAGGGAGGAGAAAATAAATGGTGATATGGGCACGCTAATGGCCTTGTTTTAGTTGTGAAAAGAAAAAATATATACATAATAATGCGTGAGAAATGTACATACTCTGCTTCAGGATTTTAAGTTTCTGTGTGTGTGTGTGTGTGTGTGTGTGTGTGTGTGTGTGTGTGTGTGTGTGTGTGTGTGTGTGTGTGTGTGTGTGTGTGTGTGTGTGTGTGTGTGTGTGTGTGTGTGTGTGTGTGTATTGGAAGGCGGCCAAGTGTTGAATGAATAAGAAAATTGTGACAAGATACATCTACATGTACTACATCAGTCAGAAAAATGTGACAAAACAGAAAACGATCAACAGAAAAACAGTAAAGACAAAACACAATTTTGACATGACCACGCCTCCCCTACCCAAAAAAAAAAAAAAAAAAGATGGAAAGAAAGGAAAAATCACTATTCAATAGAAACCCAATAACCCTTAAGAAAATAATGACACAGAAGTGACCATTAGAGAGAGAGAGAGAGAGAGAGAGAGAGAGAGAGAGAGAGAGAGAGAGAGAGAGAGAGAGAGAGAGAGAGAGAGTGTGTGTGTGTGTGTGTGTGTGTGTGTGTGTGTGTGTGTGTGTGTGTGTGTGTGTGTGTGTGTGTGTGTGTGTGTGTGTGTGTGTGTGTGTGTGTGTGTGTGTGTGTGTGTGTGTGTGTGTGTGTGTGTATGTGTGTGTGTGTGTGTGTGTGTGTGTGTGTGTAAGTAAATAATTAAGTAATTTGTATTGGACTAACCGCTTTTACAATCAGAACTACAACTATCACACAATTACTGGCACAGTCTGCCAAGCTAAAAGGTCCCTGACAGACAGATGTTTCATAATATTGTACATACGAGTATATTACATAATACAGGCAATCTCCTTATAATATTTGCAAGTGTTCATACATTGATGAAAATAATAAATTATGTTTATCGCTTATAAAATGAATAACTATCGTGTCTGAAAACTACGTACATGAAGCTTCACCTTATTAAAAAAAAAAAAAAAATATATATATATATATATATATATATATATATATATATATATATATATATATATATATAAAAAAAAATATATATATATATATATATATATATATATATATATATATATATATATATATATATATATATATATATATATATATATATATATATATATATATATATATATATATATATATATATATATATATATATATATATATATATATATATATACACTATTTGTAAAAATTTTCTAAATTTCTAAAAAATTGTAAAAAAAATTTGTAAAAAAATATTTGTAAAAATATTTCTATTGCGAGTGAGTTGCATACATTAGGACTTTACACATTATGTTGTTCTTATATAAAGCTAAATAATATCTTGGACTTACTAAATTGTTGTCATTACCTTTTCTGCTGTACTGATTGCTTGGAAATTTAAAGTGTTGAGCGTCTGTAAATCTGAGTGTTCTAAATATTAATAATAATAGGAAATATCTATGAACTGAGTGAACAGTTAACAAGTTATCATTAGGAAATACATCAGCTGTGGAGTGAAATTTTCTCATGAAAAATATATACCTACATATTTCCTTCTGAGTTACTAATAACCTGTCGAGAAAGGACGGCCAAGTGCACCACACAGATATTCAATAATTAAGAATAGGATAACATAAAGTATGATAAATACTCATCAAGGAGTCCGTTGCAAGGTGGTGTCTGATCCCGTTCAGTATAGAATTTTGATAACTTGAAGCACACTTCTTTTATATGCTGGTTCCAGTTTAAAACACTCATGTACTCGTAAATATACACCAAGAAATTTTATATGTGGGCCACGTTCTATTAATTCCCCTTGAAACATTACAGGAGGTAAATAATGTTTCACAGATCTGTTTTCAAAGAATACATATTTTGTCTTTGTAACATTAAGCGTCAGTTTATTACAATTTACCCAGTTATTTCATTTTTAGTTTTATTTTAATTCAAAAAATAAATTCAAATAAAGTACATGTATATCATTATCAGTCAATAAAAGAGTGGTGTCATCTGCGTATATTGTGAATCTGAATTTAAAACTAGCATTGATTATATCATTTATGTATATGCTAAACAAAATCGGTCCTAGAACAGATCAGTTACGGTCCTTTCACACGAGTATTTTCCATTACAAAAAGCAGCTTATGTCCTGTTACTGATACAACTTTTAAAGAGTTGTAAAAATTTATATCAAAATTATATAACTTTTGATTGTTATATAATTTTGATTGTTATATCAAAATTTTCTAGTTTGTTAATTGATATGAGATGATTCAGAGAGTCAAAAGCTTTAGATAAATCACTGAATAGCCCTATGACATCATATTTATCAACTTAAAATTTATAAATAGCGGAGACAAACTGAAATATGGTAGACTCAGTGGAATGATTATTTCGAAAGCCATGTTCACAATTAGTAAGAAATTTATTAGTATGGAAGTAGGCGATGGGCAATGATTTTTTCCAAGATCTTAATAAAGACTGGTAGAGTAGAAATGGGTTTGTAATTGTGAATATCTGATTTAATTCCAGTCTTATGGAAAGAGATTGCTTTAGCTTTCTTTAGTTTATCAGGATAGACTCCAGTTCTTATGGACAGATTCAATGTCTGCTAATAAACAGAAAATTTATCAGATGTTTGTTTTAATGCTTTTGGAGATGTATCATCAACTCCTGCCGCAACAGATTTAAATGACTTTATATATTTTTTCAACTTCTGTAAGATACGTTGGAGATAAATAGAACGAGAATGTAGGAGGATCAGACAAATAATTCTGGTAACTATCATTGTTATTATTAAGTGAATCAGTGCTCTTTATTCTTAAAAAAAAAGTGTTCATTAAACGTATTGGATATATCAGTACAAGATGGTTTTAATTTTATTTGATTGTTAGAGGCATTAGAGGTTCTACCAAGTATTGAACTGATTTTCTTCCATTGTGAATTGGGGGTTACCTTGATTAAATTTTAAATCGTCTTTATAGTAATTATTTTTTAGCTATTCTATGAACTGAGGTCAATTTATTTCCGTATTTACAGTATGTCTCCTTAGAACTTATAGGCTATTTTTTTGCTCATCTTTCTAGTCTAATCCTTTCTTTGTGTGTGTGTGTGTGTGTGTGTGTGTGTGTGTGTGTGTGTGTGTGTGTGTGTGTGTGTGTGTGTGTGTGTGTGTGTGTGTGTGTGTGTGTGTCAGGTAAAAGAATCTATGTGAAAAATAGCGAATGCATATGAAGTCATTCCAGTTATGACATTTTAATTATAAACACACACAAAAAAAAATGTAAAGAAGACCAACAATAAAAGAAAATAAAGAGAGAATAATTACTCACTAATTACTTCCTCAAGAATAAAAAGTTAACAAAACAGATAAATACACAGCAACAAACTCATTTTTTCCTCGCATAACTTAAACAAACATAAGAAACTTAACATTTTTCCTTAGCACGACAGACGCCCGACTGATTCCAATACACACACACACAAAAAAAAAAAAAAAAACGCGAGTAAAGAAATGCAATAGAACAGACACTTAAATTTTCCTTTCATTTCTAAACAAACACTGCACGAATAACTAAAATTACAATAAAAAATAATGATAATAAAGGGCATTGCAATCCAAAAGAAAGTCACCAAAATCATAAAACTGGCGCTTACATATGCCATGATTGGTTACGTGATGGATTGTTGTGTTTCCTTGAGTGTTCCGTCAAGGATTCAATCTCAAATAGCTCGTCTCTCGTGGCCAATGTATCTCTTGTTCAGACCAGTCTCCATGAGTGAGTGATGAGCGACACAACATTAACAATAACAACAACAAGAAGAGTCTTAAGATCAGTAACAGGAAGAAAATAATTAGCGACTAGCAAGAACAATAAGAGTATTAATAACAATAATAACAGCAAGAAGACCACTGAAAAGAATAACGGTACGAAGAATATTGGGAACAATCAACAGTAAGAGGAGCATTAACAACAACAATAGGAATAAAAACGTAAACAGCAATAAGAAATATATCAACAACAACAACCATAACAATTACAACAACAAAAACCGGGAAGCTGTTTCTCATTGGGTATACAAGAGAAAAAGAAAGATGGATAAAACTTAGGGAGGGAAAGACAGGTCTGTAATTATTCAGCCACACGTCCATCCCATGACGAGGGTTCAGGAAGCAAACATGACAACGCTGTTTTTCTATTGTAATTCATCGCTTGAAGGGAACACTGTGATGGAGGTTATCTGTATCCTTGCTTACTGTTAAGTATTCGCGGTTGATTTATGGTTATTTATAGATGGAACATTTTTTAGCCACATTCTAGTACTTTCATTCGATCAAGGTTGAACTGTGACTAATCGCCTGTGAATTACAAATTACGTAAAACTAAATTAATGCTAGAGTGTCCTTTTTGTTATTGGTTACAGTTAAATATTGAACGTTTATTCTTGGTTATGCATAGATAGAAATTTTACAGCTACTATACGTACATGGTAAGACTTTCATTTGATCAAAATCGAACCGAGATCGTCTCCAGTGAATTACATATAAACGAGAACTGAATTAATGCTAAATAAATAATCTAAATAAAGTAAAGAAAAAAAGCGCCTCCTAAATTACAAAAAAGGGTTTTCATTATAGGAGACTCCAACCTCTGTGTGTGTGTGTGTGTGTGTGTGTGTGTGTGTGTGTGTGTGTGTGTGTGTGTGTATGTGTGTGCCTATCTGCTTACGTGTATGTATCTCACTCAATCCATGCGTGTGTGGTGTGGGCAACCAGAGTCCACACAGCGGTACAGGTCATACAGGAGACAGCTGGCGGCGGGAGATGCGTGGGGAACACAGAGTCCGTGAGAAGTGTCCCGCTCAGCTCACGGGGACGAGGGTGGGTTAATGGAAGGCAGACTTACGAGTAGCAGGCGAGTGTTAGAGTATCACACTCGCGCACCGTCCTCCTCGAGCTCGTCCTTCACGGCAGCAGCAGATCAAAGAGCAAATGAGGGTACTAATGTGAAGGGGGTGTGCCGGAGGACGAGGACAAGGACGAGGAGGAAGAAAAAGAGGAGGAAGAAGAGGAGTAATAACAAAGATGAGTCCTATATGAAAATCCCCGTAAAACCTCACCACAGATGTTCCCTAAGGCAGTGCGTGGAGGTGAGCAGGGTGTGGCTTGTGGTAAACAAAGAAAACTCACCCTGGAAGCTTTTGTTCAAGGAGAGACGAAGAGAGGAAAATCGTAGAGTGAGGAACGAAGGAAAGAGGAGGGAGAGGGAGTGAGAAAGAAAAGGGCAGGGTGAGAAAAAGGTAACAAAAAGGATAGAAGGAGGAAGAGGGAGAACAGGAGGGGAAGGGAGTGGGAGAGAAAAGAGACACGAAAGAGTAGAGAAAAGAGAAAGGAGGGTAAGAATGAAAGATAAAGAAATAAGACAAAGGAAGAAGAAAAAAATTAGACGCAGGGACGAGAAGGGGAAACAGAAAGGATATTAAGAATGAACGGCGAAGAAACAGGACAAAGGAGGAAGAGCGAAAGGACTCAAAGAGGGACAGAGAAAATAGCAAGGATGGTAAGAATGAAAAGTGAAGAAATACGACAAAGGCAGAAGTCAAAACAAAGAAGCGAACACGAGCAGAATAAGATGAAGTTACTGAATGTATTGCGAAGTTCTATTCCAAAGTGAGCAAACAGAGATGAACTGAAAGTATGAATAAAGAAAAAAGCAGAAAAATGTAGGCAAGTGCAGAGGAGAAATTATGTGACAGCTGGCGAAAAAGGGGAGAGAGGAGGAGGAGGAGGAGGAAGAGGAGGAGGAAGAGGAGGAGGAGGAGGAAAATGAAGAAAAAAACGCAAAGAAAATCTGCAACACGAAGAAAACAAAATATATGAAAACGAGGAGAGAGAGAGAGAGAGAGAGAGAGAGAGAGAGAGAGAGAGAGAGAGAGAGAGAGAGAGAGAGAGAGAGAGAGAGAGAGAGAGAGAGAGAGAGAGAGAGAGAGAGAGACTCACACACCTGCATGGACACGGGAAAAAAATAGTAAAGAAAAAAATATATATACACGTAGATATGTAAGGTTTCTATACTTTTGCCCTGCTAAGTCCAAGCCCCTTCCTTTTTCTTCCCTTCCCTTCCCTTTCCTTTCCTCGCCGCCCCTTCCATCGAGCTTCGGGCGGAGGAGTGTGTGGGGGGCCTCATTAGAGCGTTCGAACAAAAAGTTATGTATTGGGTTGTGCTGGTGGTGGTGGTGGTACTGGTGGTGGTGGTAGGCGAACCGCACCCCAGAATTAGGCCGCACCATCTCCCTACCTCTCCCCAGTCACTCTTCAGGTAGTCAGCACCGCTTACTCTCCTCTCCCCACATAGCTACCATTTCTATCTTTCTCTACCTACTACCGTATTTGTGGAGGGAGTGATGTTGGAGGGAGGAGTTAAAATGTTGCGTATTTCTATTAAATTCGTAACTCGTTTAGTTTGATTCTGGCAATAAAGTTTGTGATATACATTACTGACTCACGGGTTACGCTGGTGGTAATGTTTGGCGGGGTGTTTCCGAGTTGTAATGTTGCTATACTCTATTTGGACTACCTGCTCAGTGAAAAACGGATACTGCTGTTCAGATATACATGCATACCCATACATACAAATTACTGAGAGCTCTACATCTGTCTTTCTGCCTGTCTGTCTCACTTTTACACAGCACTATGGCTGAAGTGGTGGACAAAACTAAAGTATTTCAACACGCATTGGTGGATACGGTGTACAGTAAAATTTCAAGAGTTTAACATGAAAAAAAGAAAAACATTGAAGAAACAAAAAGGGCTACACTCTCTCTCTCTCTCTCTCTCTCTCTCTCTCTCTCTCTCTCTCTCTCTCTCTCTCTCTCATCTACTACTTATATAACAACAGTATGGGCGAGTCCATTACTAAACAGAGGGGAGGGAAGGAGTGTAAGGAAGGGAAGGAAAGTAGCTAACTGCACGACCAGTCACCTCTTGACCACCAACAAGCACTTGAACATTAGAAACTAAATGTGTATCAAGGAAATGATGGCACGTAACTCAAGAGTATCAAGGAAGAAATGGTAAGATGGATCGCCACCAGTGTTCCTGCCAAAGCTAACCGCCAGACGTCTGCCACCCCTTCCCCACTCTTTATCAAAATCAACACTTACAAGCTGCCTTCTTCCACCTCAAGCCTTCCTCCCACGGTCTCCCAGCACTCATGAAACACTCACCTCCTTCTTGACCGGCTGCAGTGTTCTGGAGAGCCTTCCATATCACTAATACAAGCAAAATATCTCACGAAACACACACACACACACACACACACACACACACACACACACACACACACACACCTCGCCGACCACACAGACAAACCTGACTGATATGATATAAAAAATGAATCAGTTAACATTACATCAATTACTTTATTCACCTACAATTAGAGGAAAATTGTAAATGGAAACTTTACAAACAATTAATTTGGATAATCTACATAAAAAAAGGCTATAAAATGACTAAAGATATGAATAATTGTAACAGGAGACAGCAGGGGAGGAAACCTTTCCTAGTTGGTTGAGGGAGGGGCAAGATAGCGCAGTATTTGAATCTATGACTAATGAAATGTGTTCCTTCTCAAGTAGTTGACGTGACACTCATAAATCTTCCTTCATGATTATTTGTATCGTTTTGTAATCTTGATGGAAGAGAGAGAGAGAGAGAGAGAGAGAGAGAGAGAGAGAGAGAGAGAGAGAGAGAGAGAGAGAGAGAGAGAGAGAGAGAGAGAGAGAGAGAGAGAGAGAGAGAGAGAGGAAGGGGCGTTGAGGGCCCTCACAACCCCTGCGTGGTACACACTCACGTGTATCTTTTAACTTACCAACCACAAAAGTTCATCATATTTTACCATCATCCCCATCATCACCGCCACCACCACCACCACCACCACCACCACCACCGTCGTCGCCATTACTACCGCTACTGTTGCTGTTATTACGATTACTACTACTACTACTACTACTACTACTACTACTACTACTACTGTACTGCTACTACGTAGCATTATCACCACCATTTCTTTAACATTCTATAATTAATATTACTGCCGCTATTCCATTATTATGGTTTCATTTACTACCACTACCACCACCACCACCATCACCACCACTATTACTAATAATACTGCTATTACCCTACAACACCCTACAACAACTACTACTACTACTACTACTACTACTACTACTACTATTACTACTACTACTACTACTACTACTTCTACTACTACTAATACCACCATCCCTTACAACAATAACAACTACTACTACTACTACTACTATCACCACCACCACCACTACCACCACTACTACCACCACACCACACATTACAGAGGACCCGAGAGAGAGAGAGAGAGAGAGAGAGAGAGAGAGAGAGAGAGAGAGAGAGAGAGAGAGAGAGAGAGAGAGAGAGAGAGAGAACTTCCCATCCTTTGCGTTCCACCCACAATACTCCCAGCTGAGGCGGCCGCGAGACGAGCAGAAGCAGAGGAAATATTCAAGGTGTTCCCAGATCTGCTAATCCACACATGCCCTCAGCCACCAAAGAGGATCCCTTCTGATCTCCCGCCGCCTAATGTACGAAAGGCTGGGATGTGACGCACGTTGACTTCCTTCCTTCATTTGTTTTACTGTTATGTGATGCTGTTGTTGTTCTTTCTCTTTCGCTCTCTACACCAATTTTTTCAAGGTTATCGTATGTAGTATTATAATTAAAAGGAGGGAGTAAGGTGTACATATTTAACTTATTATGTAATGTTTCTCTCTCTCTCTCTCTCTCTCTCTCTCTCTCTCTCTCTCTCTCTCTCTCTCTCTCTCTCTCTCTCTCTCTCTCTCTCTCTCTCTCTCGTCTTCGAAGAGCAGGAATAACGTGAAGAAACGTATATATATGGACATAGTTTTCATTGTCAGCGTGTGTATTACCTCAATGTTTTACTCTTATGTGACCCTGCTGCTTTCTTCTCTGCCTGTCTTTATACGAAGGGGATTGAGTGCTGTCTTCGTGGAACATCAATTACGTAAAGTATCTATGAAGGTAAAATACATATAATAATTTCCAGTGCTGGCGCGTGTATTTGCGGATGGGAAACAAGACACATACATATATTTATATCTCAGGGTGAGTTGGGCTGGATTCCTTTAGGGTAGCAAGAAGAAGAAGAAGAAGAAGAAGAAGAAGAAGAAGAAGAAGAAGAAGAAGAAGAAGAAGAAGAAGAAGAAGAAGAAGAAGAAGAAGAAGTAGAAGTAGAATTAGTAGTAGTAGTAGTAGTATTAGTAGTAGTTTGTATAGCGCTCACATCATCCCCGAAGTAGTTTCACTAGCGCTGATCAGCTGGTTAGGTTAGGACATAGCTAGGTTAGGTTAGCCTGACTCTGTTTCATATAGGCCGAGCAACAAGGAACGTGTCTCCACTTCTCACATGTACTAGTCGACACAATAATTTTCATACAATCTTAGACCAGAAAGTTTTACCTTAATTTTGGCGAATCGTATATCATGGAGCATGACGAGAATCACTGAATATTGATGCATGGTGATATTGCAATGCTGTATTTGTCCCTGTCCATGTCTTTGTCTTTCTCTGTGGTCAGCTTGTGTTGTATTATGCATGTTTGTATCTATTGATCTCTCTGTTTATATGTTTAGCTATCGGTCTGTTTATTCGTCTGTAACTCTGTACGTTGTCTGTTTGTTTATCTGCTTGTCTGTCTCTTCACGGATGTCGGTGCTCATCCGCCCCTCGATGACAGAAACAGAACGGGAAGCTGTTATTGAGGCAGCCAACCATCCCTAAGGCGTTCGTCTTGTTTGGATGCAATACACTGAGCAGGAACCTAACAAAGCCTTGCACTGCGCCCTCTTTCTTTCAACATTCTAGCGGCTTTTTTGTGATCTTAGCTGGCCAGGTTGGGAATTCTCTCTCTCTCTCTCTCTCTCTCTCTCTCTCTCTCTCTCTCTCTCTCTCTCTCTCTCTCTCTCTCTCTCTCTCTCTCTCTCTCTCTCTCTCATCTATCTGTTTTGTCTGTCTGTCTCTATCAATCTATCAATCGCATACTATACTATCATGTTCAGTTTCTTTATCTAACAAGATGAACAGCTTCCTGTCACAGCAGTCAGGGTAGACCACAGCCCGGTGCAGCGTCCTTCAGGCTGTCATGTAACAAATGTTTTTATATTTATGCAACAAAAATCTTTATTTATTTTCTGTAACGTGAAGTGTGAACTAATAACATCAACAACAAAAAATTAGGTCGTCTGGCTGTTTCATCACTGTTGACCTTCAGTAATGTGTTGATTAATGGTTATTACATGACATAAAATTTCGCAGCGTTACCAGCAGATATTGAGTTTTATATCTTTTCATGAATAATTTGTTGCTTACGAAGATAGAAAATGTTAAATGTTAAAAACAAATCTGAGTTTAAGTTAGAAATAAATGCTTAAAGAAAAATACTAAGTGTTCTTTAAGTTGGAAAAAAATGCTTAAAGAAAAATACTAAGTGTTCTAACTTAAAAGGACTTGAAGAGGCGGTAAAAGATATTGGGTTACACTTCATACACACACATACCAGGAGAATAAAGCATAATGCAAAACTGGGAAACGCAAGACCTGCGGGAGGGAGGGAGTCACGTGAACACGACACTGTATCCACACTGAATGCAATCAAGAAGATCAACGCCTGGGGTGGTCTGCGTCTGTCTTGTCTTGCCTGAGCCGCGTGCGTCCCGATGCGTCGCTACTAAGTGTGTTCTGTTTGCCGAGGCCCCGCTCCCTCATCACCAGCTACTGTAAGCCTCTCACCGCGGCTCCTGTGACGCGAAGGAAGCACGAAAAATAAACAAGAAAGGGAAGCACAATAGATAACTTCAGGACAGAGTTGTGGCAGTACCAAACTCACATGTTGATTTTTTCTCTCTCATCCTTTAGTTTAGTCTCAGGAGGAACAGACGATGGTTAATCATTACTAAGTTCGCCTTCTCAGCTGAACCTTATTTTGTCACATTTCCAGGTGTATTATTTTGAATTATTCAGTCTTGTTTCTCACCCAACCAACTTTGCCTTCACTTTACCTTTTCCTTACTTTCCCACCTGCAATTCAGTCCCCAATTCACTTTTCTCTCTTCCCATCTCGTTCCTCTTGTCTTCCTTCATCCAGTGTCTTCATTTTTTTTTTCATATGCCTGTCCATTCCCCACTTTTCCATATTTTCTCCTGTGCCTTCTCTTCAATTTCACTTTTTTTATTCTTTTCCTGTACTTCCCATTTCCTTTCCTCTTCCTTTGCTTTCCTTTCCTTGTTCCTTGCCTTTTTGTTTAGTTCTCGTCCATTCCTCCATCTTCCCATCTCCTCCGTTTCTTTCTACACCCACCCACATCCCCACCTGCCGTTTTTCTTGTGGTCCAAAACATACTCCGTTTTCTGTGGCAGACGCTCCTCCATCATTTTCCCTAACTTTTTCCCCGGGCTTTCTTCCATTCTATTAACTCCGGCACATTCGTTTCCTCTCTTTCGCTTCTAATCTACTCTTGTGTCTTCTCTTCCTGCTACAGTGATTCGTTTTACAGTTTTCTCTCTTTTCTCCAGTGACTCCGAAGCTTTAACGTTTTCTCTTATCCCGCTGCACATCATTTGATTCGATTTGGTTTTGTTCACTCACAATGGCAGGGGATCCAAACGTATATGCAGTGGTAGGTTTGCTGCTTGTATTCCCTCTGATATGCAATGCTAACAGGGAAAAGAAAATGTGAGCCAGTATCTATGTGATAAAATATTTGCAATCTTCTCGCAAAGGACTCTTTTCAATTTGACTACGATACCATGTTACAATATTTGGCAATGTGACAGGTTCTTCTGAGTCACCCCTCGCCTCTTATCTCATCCTTGCTGTTTAGGAATTGGGTCCGCCTCATGCTGTTCCTATCCATTACAATGAAAGAAAGTGATTGCTACTATGGAACGGGAAAGAAGGAAACAAGGGATTAAAAAATTCAAGTCGTGTGTTTCCGCAGCGAGCGACAGGGGTAGTATTTGCTAGTAGTTCGATATACATTTATCTATTTATTTATTTTTTGTTTCAGTCATGTAAACTTTTTCTTTTAGTGCCTTCCCTACTGCATAATTGCTTGCTCAAGTTTAAAACGAGTGGTATATCACTTTTCCATTCATTTTACAGAGCGTACAATAACTGTTGCACTATGTCTAAGCTGATACAGATCTCTATAGTTCGAAATAAAAGGTAATAGCACAGACAGCCCCGAAAAGCAAGTAACGACAAGGAAGAAAAAGAAAGAGTGCTTTTGTCCAGAATTATAAGTCAATTCCTAAATTACCATGAAATTAATAGTAACACAGCTTGTGAGGAGTTTCAGAAATATAATAAAATAATCATACGAATGCATACGGATTATACAAAAAGCAAAACATTGACGTGAAAATATGTAAAGAAAAAAAAAGATGTGTAGAGACTGATTAGAATAATCCTGCAACAAAAAGAGTATTCCACCATTATCCGGTACGGCAAAACATAAAAACGTGTAAGCCTTTATTACTATTGAAAGCTTAAAATATATATAATTGCAGCATCGATTGTTTTTCGAGAGGATCAGTGTAACAAATGAATTGACACACAATGGTTTAAGCTGAAGCAGAGCGTGGCTTTATCTCTTGTCTGGTTAATTATTTCAAACGTTTACGAATTAACACATTTTTGCGTGCACGATGAAGCCCAATGATGGCGCAAAGAAACGAGTCCCTCGCTGATTGCTTTCATAACTATTGCAAAGTTTGGATCACGGATTATATTAAATGCAGTCAAAAATGGACGAGCTGTGATGAGTTTCCCTTCCTCTGATGGCTTTGCTTCCTCTCCATACACTTTTTTTCCACGTATTTTTGCTTCCAAGTCATTGTCTCTTAATTCCTTCATATTTTCATGGTTTCATTACGTTCCTATCCACTTTTTTCAATCTTTTTTCTTTCTTTTTTTTTTGCCTTCAAGTCTTTGTCATCTTATTCGTTTAAATTTTCTTTGTTTCCTTTGTTTCAATATGATTTCTTAATCGGTCTTTTTGTTTCTACTCTCTCTCTCTCTCTCTCTCTCTCTCTCTCTCTCTCTCTCTCTCTCTCTCTCTCTCTCTCTCTCTCTCTCGGCACTCTACCAATCTCACAAACACATACATCTAAATCAATTCATGAACAAGAGTTAGGCCTCGAAAACAAACGACATACACTCTCCATCCTTTTACTTTCTTTTTCAGACACATTCTTCCTCCCCCTACAGACTTCCTCCACTCTCTTCCTCCTTGATCTGCAGCCTTCATATCTTCTCTTCCTTGCATTCGATGTCTATCTCTTTTTTTTTCCTTTTTCTTTACTTGACTTTCCTTTCTAACATCTCCCTATCACTTTTTTTTATTCGTATTACTAATGCCTTGATCTCTTGTCTCTCTGTCCCTCTACTCCCCTTCTTCATTTAATCTGGTCTTTTCCGTTTTAGTCCTCAAAATCTTTTCCTCTTTCTCCTCTCTGTTCAGACTTGCAATTCAGATCTTTTCGGCATTTCAACCTACTTTCCCCTTCTCCCTTTCCATTCGTCTCACTTCCCTTATCTATCCATCTCCCTTTCCCTTTTTTTCACTCTCTTGCTAAAGCCTTGTTCACTTCCTTCTCTTTTACCACTTTTAGTTTTCAACACTTCTCATCTCTACTCAACCTTCTATTTCTCGCTTCCCCAGTCTTTTCACCTTTTTCTTTCTCCCTTCTCTCTTTCCCTCCTCGTCCAGCTTCCATTTCACCTTCTGGATTCTCCTCCTCTTCCTTCTACGTTTCGTTCACACTTTCTCTCTCTCTCTCTCTCTCTCTCTCTCTCTCTCTCTCTCTCTCTCTCTCTCTCTCTCTCTCTCTCTCACTCTCTCTCTTCCTTAAACTATAGTCTCGCATATTTCCTTTTCCTTTCAACCCTCTTCCTCTTCTTCTCCTTACCCATTCGTCACTTAACTTCCTTTCTCCCTTCTGGCCTCTATCGCCCTCCCTCTCCTCACCCCCCTCCTGTTCCTCCTCCTTCTGCTGCTTCTCCTCCGCTCCCTCGCGCACCGACCATCTGTCATACAGGCCGTTGATGCTCCCAGAACGTCAAGCCTTTTTGTCCCCGCCTTGCTGAGGGAAACGGCTTGTCAGGGCAGTGTGCCTTGGCGACCGTGAGAATCCAGGGAAGGTTATGGGAGATCGAGGTTCTTCTTTTCGTTTCTTTTAGTTGGTGTGTGTGTGTGTGTGTGTGTGTGTGTGTGTGTGTGTGTGTGTGTGTGTGTGTGTGTGTGTGTGTGTGTGTGTGTGTGTGTGTGTGTGTGTGTGTATGGGATGGGAGTGAGTTGGGGTTGTGAAATACTAAGGATTCAGTTGGGTTTAGCTTTGTCTATGAGGGTACTTGGTAAATTATAACTGTTGAATAGAAGTTTGTGTGATTACGAGTGTGTTTGGTATGCCGTAATGGTTCGACAGGTATTGATTTGAAGGATTTATATTGTTTTCTTCTTTTTTTTTCATTGTAGAAGTGTGTGGTTTCTCTCTCTCTCTCTCTCTCTCTCTCTCTCTCTCTCTCTCTCTCTCTCTCTCTCTCTCTCTCTCTCTCTCTCTCTCTCTCTCTCTCTCTCACTCTAATATTAACGCGCGCGCGCGCGCGCGCACACACACACACACACACACACACACACACACACACACACACACACACACACACACACACACACACACACACAGAGAGAGAGAGAGAGAGAGAGAGAGAGAGAGAGAGAGAGAGAGAGAGAGAGAGAGAGAGAGAGAGAGAGAGAGAGAGAGAGAGAGAGAGAGAGAGAGAGAGAGAGAGAGAGAGAGAGAGAGAGAGAGAGAGAGAGAGAGACCAACATATATCATTCTCCCTCACCACCCTTCCTACTCCCCACCCTCCCCTTCACCTACTCTCCCTCCCTCTCTCCCTCCAGTAGAAGGAGAAGAAGAAGCCTACACAGTTGCCATCAGTCCTCCTCCCATCCCGTGGTTATGGAAGAGAAGTCTGGAATGGCAACACTTTCTACAAAATTCTTGTCGACATGGATGCCCCTTGAGGCAAAACATTGACAGACCGCCTTGTGTTTTCTTGTCCGCCCTTCCCTGCTTGTTCTCTCTAGAGGGCAAAAGGGATTCCAGCTCTGATTCCATGGATTGATGTGTTTCCTTCGCGTACGCTGCGCCGGGAGGAGACACGCGAGCACGAGGAGAGGCGGGCCACACAAGAATGGAGGAATTTTATTTATTTTTTTTTTTAGTATTTGGGGAAGGTGTAAAAACAGTGTGATGATGATTGGAGGAGGAGGAGGAGGAGGAGGAGGAGGAGGAGGAGGAGGAGGAGGAGGAGGAGGAGGAGGAGGAACAGCAACAACAAGAGGAAGAACAAGGGCAAGAAAGAGAGCATGAACATGAACAAGAAAAGCAAGAGAGGGCAAAATCAAAATGGAGGAAGGCGGGGAAGAGGAAGAGGAAAAAGAGAGGAAGACGAGAGACAAACAACAGCAGCAGCTTGTGAAAAAAAAAAAAAAGATAAATACGTACATATTCAAGTATTTGGTAATATACAGGATCGGAAACTTCCTACAATATCTAACCCTTACATATAAAACTTGATTAAGAGGGATGAAATACACAAAGCAACAACTAATTTGAAGACCAAAGGAATGACATCTACATTTTAAATAACGTAAAGAACAATGACCGCAGGTGTTGCAGGACTGAGTTAGCTGTGGACGCTGTTACAGTAATTGAACACGTGAGAATGTACCGTGAGAGGATGACAGAGCCTAAGTGGAAGGTAGGAAGTGTGAACACGAGACGAAGTGAGTGAGGGTGGAGCTAAAAAATAGTGACCACAGGTGTTGTAGGACTGAAACACGTGAGGCTGTACTGTAAGAGGATGACGGAGGCTAAGATTGACGTAGGAAGTGTGAAGACGAGACAAGGCGCGTGAAAGTGGGGCGAGGAAGGACGTGGGTAGAAGGGTGTGGCGAGGCAGGAATGTGCAAGGAGGACGAGGCGAGGCAGAAGCGAGACAGAGGGTGGGGATGGAGGCACCAGCTGGAAGGAGACGTATGGAGATGGATGCTTTCCTCGTTTGTCAGCCAGCGGACCATTCAGCGAGATGGTGTGCGAAATTATAAATGGGTTTATACTCTCTGGTGCGTGATGTATGGCAGCGGACATTACCTGCTTGTACCTGGCCTTGGCTGCTCGCAAAACACACTCGCTCCCAGTGATGCATGACTGCGAGAAGAGACGGAGAACTATGAGAGAGAGAGAGAGAGAGAGAGAGAGAGAGAGAGAGAGAGAGAGAGAGAGAGAGAGAGAGAGAGAGAGAGAGAGAGAGAGAGAGAGAGAGAGAGAGAGAGAGAGAGAGAGAGAGAGAGAGAGAGAGAGAGAGAATCACATAATCCGAATAAGCCACACCATACAAAAGGAAAGCCTGGAAGCCACTACCTCTTCTACCATTACAATCCTTCAAGTCACATCAGGTCTTCCCAGAAACAATAATGCGAGCATCTCACCCCCTTCTCCACTCGAGTTACCAATATTATCACATTTATCGAGAAATCTATTTATGATCGCGTTCTGGGAAACTATAAATTACGCTTTGTTGGTCCCTGAGCACGGAATTCTTGGTAGATATAGCTTAACGTCGGGTTGTGTAAGGGCAAGACATGTTATCTCGGATCTCATTCAGCTTTGCGTCTTGGTCACGACTTCCTCATCCCAGTCTGTGTATTTTTAGTGCCACCGATACCTTTCTTACTGCGATATTAGAATGAAACGATAGGTAGATAGGTAGATAGGTACATAGATAGATAGATAATGAGAGAGAGAGAGAGAGAGAGAGAGAGAGAGAGAGAGAGAGAGAGAGAGAGAGAGAGAGAGAGAGAGAGAGAGAGAGAGAGAGAGAGAGAGAGAGAGAGAGAGAAATACAAACAGATGGCTAAACTAATACAAAAAAGACACGTAAACAATCACAAGGAACAAAAAGTATATATGTATAGTAAACAGATAAACCAACAGTGAAAGATGAATAGATAGCACAATATAAAAAAAAATATATATTCCTTTTCTTCTAGTTTATCCTTAATCTCAGTAACAAAAAAGTACTCAGCCACAGCAACTACATAACAGGCCGTTAATTTTGCAAATGACACTCTCTCGTGAGCCAGAACTAAGCAACACCCAAGAAATACGTTTGATTAGGGGTACCTGCGTTAATTAAGACGGGTGAGGGACAGGACAAAGAGATCATTAATTATACCGTACCATAATGCTTAGCTCCTTCTATAAATCTTTCTACAACTCCTAATAATACAGCCAGGAAAAAATAAAATATGTTTAGCGGATATCCTGTTGTGTTTTCATTTATTAATCCCACGTACATAAATATAATCGGAGTGGGATAAGAAAAAAAAATGTACCAGACAATTGAATAGGGAAAAATGTACTGATACTTGTTAATGTCACTAGAAGAAAAATGTTTTGTGGAGAAGATTCCATAGTGTTTGTATCTGTTAGACTTACAGATACGTAGACAACTAAATAAAACAACGTTCCATTGCTATATAGATATAAAAGAGATACAAGTCTACACTTTCTTTAGTGTTTTGGTGGTGTTATGTAGATTCGACACTATAGTGGTTGGATCTATCTATTAAACAACCACATCAAATGACGTATCAACACCGCTCTGTAGACATTAAAAGGCAATTCTACGCTTCCTGGAGAGTTTCGTGGTGTTTTCTTCTCCCTTTACCATCATTAAGTGAGGTAAGCGCCTATCAGTTCATTCCGCGTATTTTCTCCCCTTTCAGATCCACGCCTATTAGAACACATAAGAGGTGATTAGAGTATTGCCTTTGTGTACAACTTCCTTTCATCTCTTTCTTGCCAGTTGCGGGAAAAACAGCTGAAGACGGTCAGTAAAAGTGTTCCTGCTTCCTGGTACGTCGAAGCACAGAATGCCATGGTTTGTAATACAGTAAGATAAAAACTTGACAGCATTCCTTACCCTTTCGCGTGTTGAAGGTTAGAAAAGCCTTGCTGAGAATTTTTATTACAGCATTTTTTTTTTTTTTTTTTTTTGGAGCAGGTGTTGTACAGGAATTATGGATAACGCAGTCTCTCTCTCTCTCTCTCTCTCTCTCTCTCTCTCTCTCTCTCTCTCTCTCTCTCTCTCTCTCTCTCTCTCTCTCTCTCTCTCTCTCTCCCCTCGCTCCTGTTCTAGTGTTTAGTCACGTTTATTTTCGAGTTTCCCTGTGGAAGGAATAGATGAATTGGGAAGCGTTAAGTGGGCGAGACGAGAGTTCCATATTTCGGGAATTCCTGTT
>NC_087154.1:5782500-5785000 GCF_035594125.1 Scylla paramamosain
ACGTAAAGTGTAGTGAGTATCGTTGGAAAATTATATTAAAAGTTTGACTGCTAGAAAGATTGTAAGCATACACTGTTCAGTCATTTGATGTTTACTCTCTCTCTCTCTCTCTCTCTCTCTCTCTCTCTCTCTCTCTCTCTCTCTCTCTCTCTGTTTGAGTGTGTTATACGTTTTCACTTTTCTACAATCAAATCTAAGTAATTTCCTGGACAAATATAATCCAGGTACACAGTGTCTTTCTGTATATCACCTACTATTCACGAGTTATAACGAGCAGACAAGAAGAGCAGAGATATTACTGTTGGTGTTTCAGGCTTACGGATAAAAATAGAAAAGCCATACTAATAAAACAATGGTCTGGGAATGAATACGTTTTTTTTGTCAATTCCAGAAAACTTTTACGCAAAGATTCACAAAAATTCAACATATTTCTTTTCCACGGTCGACATTTGTAAATCCAACATATTTGATATTTTTCCAAGGGAGCTGTTACTGAGCTAGGGAGAGGGGGGTCGTTTTCCCAATATTTGTACCTTGGATCAGCCTCCTTCACGTATATAAAGAAAGGGTAAAAGTCTTCCTAACTCACCAGAATCATCCATTTCTTTGGGTGACAGACGCAATACTGAAGTTTATAATGTAACTCTCTCTCTCTCTCTCTCTCTCTCTCTCTCTCTCTCTCTCTCTCTCTCTCTCTCTCTCTCTCTCTCTCTCTCTCTCTCTCTCTCTCCCCAGGAAACACCTCATCAGCTGATTACCACGCGGCCACTCAGGGGGACCTTGTGTAGAGCAAGAGGCGCTGATCCTCTCCAAGGCCAGTTTTTTATAGTCACTCAAGACCTTCCGGGAACACTTCAGTCTTGACTAATCTAAATTACCACGATCAGTTTGTGGTAAAAAGCGCGGATAATATTTTAAAGCCGTTTACCTCGTCTTTTCCCCCAACGCGCCCGCTCTCGTCTCGGCATCGTCTCCTCTCAATACGCGGCGCAGCATTAACGTTATTACTCAGGGAGAAGGAAAATTTACGTAGAGATCAGATTGAAACCCTCCCAGATGACACAGAGAGAAGTGGAGCGGTGGCCTCACGTGAGCGCTTATCAAGGTGTACGGTCACTTATTCGTGTATATGCAGGTATGTGCTGGTGATGTGGTAGTGTAGAATGACAGCCAGGATAGGGTTTGTCAGGTAAGGCGTGGAAATTAGTATTGGAAAGATTTTTCAGTTACTGCGATCTTGGTATAATATTTCTCTCTCTCTCTCTCTCTCTCTCTCTCTCTCTCTCTCTCTCTCTCTCTCTCTCTCTCTCTCTCTCAAGAATGGACACAGTTAGTATATAAGGCTGAGAAAATAATAAGATAACCTGACTAATTTTATGCAAAATAAAAACTGACAAAATAAATAGACACTTCAAGACCGTAAGCCTGACAAAAGTCTTAGGTTTTCGCTATTAAGATTTCAAGTCACATGAGTAAATATATATTCTCTGTTACTAATTTTCCCTTTTAACACATAGAAAGCCTAAAATGTAGCTCTAAAAATATCATAAATGTGTGAATATATAAAGTCCACTGATATAATGGAGAGGACTTAATTGCGAGAAAAGAATTCCGTAACAAACTACGAGAAAAGAAGGAAGAGGAGAGGCTCATTAACTGGCATTAGAGCATAAATAATGTGGGAATAAATACGTCGAGTGAGCAGTGAGGTGTGTGGCGCCTTAAGCTTCGCCGCCAAGCTGCCATCAACTTCATTATGGGCGTCCATTGTGAAAGACAGAGAATAACAAGCAGCAATAGAGTGCCCCGGGGTGAGTAAAGGAGAAGTTTGAGAGAGAGAGAGAGAGAGAGAGAGAGAGAGAGAGAGAGAGAGAGAGAGAGAGAGAGAGAGAGAGAGAGAGAGAGAGAGAGAGAGAGAGAGAGAGAGAGAGAGAGAGAGAGAGAGAGAAGAAAAAAACAAAGAACTGGAAAGCCACTGTATTCCTTTCGTGTTTAATTGTGAAAACGACATGAAATAGCAAACAGTTGGAGCGAGTATGGGAAACATTATGACAGTGAAAAGGTAGAAGCAAAAAGATAGAAAACCATTGAATATCCCCTCGTATTTAATTGTGAAAACGACAAAATGGCAAGGAGTAATACAGGATCCCGGAACGAGTAAAGGAAAACTGTGACAGAGAAACGGGAGAACCAAAGAGACAGAAAGCCAATGAATACCCCTCGTTTTTAATTCCTGTTGTATGCACTGGATCTGAAAAGCATCGGTGCACAATTTTCGTGAAGCGTTTTCGACCACATTAACAAGTTCCCAAAAATATCAATGTTCCTCCTCCCACACGTTGGATTCCCCGATGAATGGAGGTGCCACTTAACGACCACCACGTACACATATCACCTTGTTAACTATGATAGACATTTGTTAATCCAAAGATGAAACATAAACAGAGAGGCAGAAAAGATGTCTGCTCATATTTGTTACGCTGCCACATCCAAGCATTCC
>NC_087154.1:5790000-5792500 GCF_035594125.1 Scylla paramamosain
TTCTGTTCGCTACTTCTCGCGTGCCTTCCAAAGGAGAGTTTGACATTTAATCTATTCGTTTCTAGTCTTACTGACAACTTTTTACTTCTCCAACGCAGCACCGGCCACTGCTTCAATATACAGGTTCGCGTCTTCCATATCTATTATTTCCACCTTCACTATCAACCCTTCTCTGTGCAAGGTATCGAGTGGAGGATACTTTCTCTGAATAGCTCGCGTTCTGGTTTCGAATAACATGTTATATTTTTCCCCTCTGCACATACATTTCAACATTGGAATAGAGTCCATTAGATTAAGAGTTTTTCACTAAAACTTTCCTCTTCTTGGCGCAAACATTATACATTCCATTCTTTCAGTTATCAAATGAAAAACTTGTTTGAAGTCGGTCAATATGTAGTACATGTATGTAATTTGTTTCGATTTCTTTCAATCTATCTACATTATTACACGTAAATGGCATACCGATCACGCCACTCTACTATGGAAGGAATGATTAATTAGCTTGGGAAACCTGAAAACTAGGAAGGGAAAACAGGCATGTAGCAGATATTATAAAGAGTAAGCAGATTACATTCATTCACACTTCCTCTCCTTCCTCTCCACCTGTTCCTTTCCTTTCATCCCCGACACGCACTCTCTTCCCCTTTTCCCTCTGCGTCTTTTTCTCCTCTATTTTCTTCTATCGTTGCTCTGGCTGCAGGACACACGGGATCATCCATTGCTTCCTCTTGATATCAGCGCTACTTCGTGTGATGAACGCCAGATCCTGAAAATATATAGCTACGCCAAATGATTCAAATATATAGTCAGAGTCTTGCCTTAGATTTCGATTAATGGGCCTCTTCGTCGTGTCGTATGTGTGTGTGTGTGTGTGTGTGTGTGTGTGTGTGTGTGTGTGTGTGTGTGTGTGTGTGTGTGTGTGTGTGTGTGTGTGTGTGTGTGTGTGTGTGTGTGTTAATATTACAGGTGAAACATTTCCTATTACTATTACAAGAGTGTTAATTCTTGTTAGTATAGGATCGTGATAAAGTACGCTTTGGTGTTCAAATGGTCAACTTTATCTTAATTTTTTAATAGTATGTTCAGTTTTCCTCTGGTATTACGACCACCACTACCACTATCACCATCATTACCACTACTGCTACTACTACCACTACCACTACTATTATTACTACTGCTTCTACAAACTACCACCACTACCACTACTACTGCTGCTGCTACTATTGCTCCTTCCGCCAACAGATACAAGATAAAAGACCAACAACTCTGTACCAAGTAAGGAAGCAATAAATCTCACATTACTCGCTCACGCGCTTTTAGGAACATCTCTTTCTCCCAAATGACAATAACTTAAGTTGAGCTGACGAGACTTGAAAAAAAAAAAAAAAAATCTACCAGAAATCAGGATTCAAGACACTGATATAACAGGTTAAAAAAGAAAAAATATGGAGCAAGTTGTGACACTAAGCATGATATGAAATGGCAAGAGCCGTAATATACAGAGGAATTCATATCATCCACTCTCATATACTCGTGAGTGAATGGGTGTAGACAACAGGCGAACCACCGGTAATGGATTCAATTGGCGGCGTGTGGCAGTGGCGGAGGTTTGGGTGGCGCTGATAATCCCGCTGAAATGAGTAAGGACAGCATGAAAGGGAGTGATGGGTGGTAATGGTGGCAGTGACGGCCGCCGCTTCCATCACACTCCAAGCCCCTTTGGACGGCCCTTATCTTGTCGCCTTCCTCTTTCACTCCTCGCTCGCTCGCGGGAAAACACCTATTCATCGCCACCGCCACCACAGAGTTCAAGTGCAGCGGCGGCGGCCATATTTCCAGATTGAAGTGGCATAATAACCCTCTCTTGTCTTCTCGATACAAAGCTCACGTAGGTCTTGGTGTCCAAAGGGTACTTTTGTGCATTTTCGTTTTCCCGTGCTAAAAAAGAGAAGTTTCGCCTATGAGATAGAGAAAGAGAGATAAATAGGAGGATAGGCAGATACAGACATGCAGGCCGCCGCAGATAGGCAGATAGGCAAGCAGGCAGGCAGGCAGGCAGGCAGGCAGACACACAGATATCCATAAAGAAAGATAGAGAGAGAGAGAGAGAGAGAGAGAGAGAGAGAGAGAGAGAGAGAGAGAGAGAGAGCGAGAGCGAGAGAGAGAGAGAGAGCGAGAGCGAGAGCGAGAGAGAGAGAGAGAGAGAGAGAGAGAGAGAGAGAGAGAGAGCGCTGGAAGGGTAGTGATGCAGCCTCCCGGTTCAGTCCGACTCTGACTGGTGGCGTGCAAACACCGTCCCGTCGCTCCCGTCGTCTGCCGCTACTGACTATCTCCTCCACCACTCTGCAGCAGCCGGCTCTCCCGCCTGCCCGCGCCCCTTACATCATCCCCACAACTGTGCTCGAGGTTGGGGGTTCTCTTCCTCCTCCTCTCCTCGAAACTGCCACTAATGATGGGGTGTTTTTCAAAGGGATGATCTTCCCTAACGATGCGTGACTCT
>NC_087154.1:5795000-5822500 GCF_035594125.1 Scylla paramamosain
TTTTTCTTGTTGATTTTTCCTTCACTGACAGCTGCTATGGGTCACTCCAGTGTTAGTCTCTTTCCTCAACAAAACTGGATTTTTTCAAGCTTACGGTCTCTCCTGCTTCACCTTGAGTTGCTTCTTACTTCACTGGCGTTAAAAAAAAAATGGCAAAAGAGACATGATAAGGAATATTAACTTACGCATCAGGCTCTCTTTAGATAATTACCAGAGTGCTATCCAATCTTGATCACTTTGTTTCATTCCCATTCCTGCTTCCTTCACCTTTCCTAACACACCTGCCTCACTTCTCCAAAAGCAAGTACGGCTGTTTACCGAAGGATAAGGAACATTTATCTACTGCCCAGGTCCTCTATAGACGCCGGTATTATAGCCATCCAATTTTTATCCCCTAATTATCTCCACCTGTTTTCTTCCCTCACCTTTCCTAACACACCTGTCTCATTTCCCCAAAAGCATACATGACTTTTTATTTATTTATTTATTATTTTTGCTTTACAGATGTCAATGAACTTTGCCCCTCAAGTGACAGTAATGAGTGTTTGATGTAGTTATTTCGTGCGTTGACTCTGGGCTCCCATAACCACGATCATAAGGGAGGAGAGAGTGAGCAGTTAACGTTAATCGATCCCCTCTACCTGTACTCGAGCACCTGAAAACGGCGCCTTCACTTAAGATTAGGGAGTCTTGGTCATTATCCTTACTCCAGGTGTGACTTTTAGACTTGAACTTTTTACATTTTACTGTTCTGGTTGTCCTTTGCTTAAATTCAGTGCAGTGTGAAAATGTGTCAGCACACGCAGACACACACACACACACACACACACACACACACACACACACACACACAGACACACACACACAGATGGATCAGGAGGGTTTTTTTTTTTTTTCCTATGGTAAAAACTACTCAAGAGACTGTAGTAGAAAAAATACGTGTGAGAACCTGGTAAGTGAATATGAGATACTCAGTTAAGCAGTAAAAGAGTTAAACGCTTTACGCTTTCATGAGGGTAAGTTTCAAAGACCACACATATGTTTCTTGTTAAACTATCACTAGAATATGAGGACATTTTTGAAAACCTACAGTAACTTTCATCAGAGCCTGTTAAAGATACACGAGATAATACGCCAGTACGTTTTTTAATACGGATCTTAAGAAATACCTGCGATCACTAAGGTACACAGTGACAACTCAACAAAAAAATCACACCGAAACTACTATTTTCTTTTCAACGTCCAATACGGAAACAAAACACATCGAAGCCTGCAAGAATACTCAAGGACACCTGCTATTGACTAAACCCGAAACTTTCCACTTGATAAACAGATAAAAACCGCATTCAACACACTCCCGAGACTTCCAAAGTTTGGAATGCAGGCCAACAACGAAAAGAAAAAAAAAAAAAACATGCGCTACGCTGAGAATACTGAAGTAGAGACGCGAAAAAAAGAAACGACGAGCCACCACACTAATACTTGACACATGAATCAAGGCCAGGCGACTTAAGACACTGGTTGGATGGGCAGGGAAAGGAAAAATAAAAGGAATTAATGAAGGTAGGGAAAGGGAAGGAATGAAAATAAAAAAAAGGTAATATAAAACATGATGAGAAGACCAGAGGGAAGAGAGCGATGGAATAAGAGAATAGGGAAGAAAATAAGGGAGAGGCAGCAGGTAGAAAATGAAGAGAGGGGAGACAATGTATAGGAAGATGAGAGAGATGTGTATGGTAAAAAATGAAGGAAGGAAACTTGTAGATAGGGAAGAAAATTAAGAAAACGTGACAGGAATAACATTAAGGGAATTAAGTAATCAGTGAATAGGGAGAAACGTTAAGTAAGGATCATTGGAAGAAAATGAGAGAATGGAAGAAGGGAGTCGGGGAAGTGAATGAAGAGGGACTGGAGCTGCTGGAATCTAAATGCAGTGACGAGACCAACTTGACAACCCTCAACAGGCGCTTCTGAGGTGACCTGCTGCGGCTCCTCAGTCAAAGGACATTTCCCTCACAACTTTTGGCATCCTCTGAAGTTCGTACCTGAAGTCCCCAGAGTCCCCCACGGCCCTCGACGCCTCGCAGAGTCTCAGGGAAGGTTCTGTGATGTCTGAAACTTTAGGGTCGGTCTCATCTTCTTTCAATGTTATATTAAAGCACGTATTGTATGGAGGAACAGTGAAGGGGGGCGGACAGTAAAAAAAAAAAAAGTCGTGATCCTCCACATTCTTTTTAATTGACTTAAGTTTTATTTATTTATTTATTTTTTTCATGTGATTTTATGTCGTGGCCGAAATGTTGCAAAGATTTGTAAATATCTGTTTCTACGTTACTAGATTCAACTCTTGTTCCTGATGTAGTGAGTGTTCCGATTGTTTTCTTGTCTTATTCTCCTTCATTCATCCGTCTGAGTTTTTATTTTTTTTTCTCTTTTCTTTCTTCTTCCTCTTCTAATGCAGTAATTATTATGATCAGCACACATATAATGCAGAGAGAGAAAAAAAAAGGAACATCTAAGTAGAAAAGAAACATGAAACTGAATCACAACCACATTGCGCAAAAAACAAACAAAAAAAAAACATCTATTTATTTTCCGGGGACGTAAAGCAGACTGGTTCAGTAGAGAAAGCCTGATTTAGTAAAGCCTGATTTAGTGATGATTCGCAGCAATGGCTTCAAGACACATGATTCCTGCCTCGCAATCCTTTAACAGGAGACACGGGTGGGTACAAGAGGCGATAACCGTGTCATAGATTGTGCACTGAGATATTTGACTGTGTGTGTGTGTGTGTGTGTGTGCAATGAGTTAAGTTGTCTTTGAAATGCAGCTCGTGAGAATGACAGACACGCACAAAATAAAACCGGGAAACACAACCAGCGTGCAATGGACTTCGCAACAAGAAAACAAAACGTGCAGATTTCGGCTTTAATTACAACACTGAACTGACACGTATCAAATTTCTTTGCAAAATATTTAAGTGCTTTTCGTTTTATCACTCTTATTTAAACCTTTTGCGCGCGCACACACACACACACACACACACACACACACACACACACACACACACACACACACACACACACAGGGCCTTTATTTCCTATCTGTAAATATGGACTCGCCCAGCACACTCAGTTTCCCTCTTTGTGTCACGCGGGATCGATACCTGATTAATGCAAATTACCGAGATGCTGCACCACGTATTTTTCTTTCCCCCGCCCGCGCCTCGCCGCTCCTCGCCCAGACGCGGCCTGATTAACACTTGATCAAAGGCGTCACCGAAATCATATCGAGAAATCCCTTCCAGCTCGTCCAAGGTGAAAGAAATCTTGGTGGAGTTTACCTTATTTTAAGCAGGTATATATATTTTTGTCATTCCTCCTCCGACTCTGATCGAGCGAAGATTTCCTGCGTTAGTTCATCACCAATTCGGCGTAAAAGTGGAGTCGTCTGGCGTTCCTCGTTGAGCTGATAACCATGATCAGTCCCAGTCATTGAGGGAATTCTTTCTTTCCTTGCCTTCTTTTCATTCTCTTTCATACTGCATCCTCTTCGGAAATTACAATATCGGCGATTTTTTTTTCTTTTCACCGAACCATCCAGCGAAAGAATGTAGTTTTTATTTATTTATTTATTTTTATTTCGATGTTGATTAAATGAAAAAAAAACATCTTCTGCAACTGACAACCTTCTCTGGAGAAATAAGGGGCCGGGCTGCGTTCCGTTACCTTACAGAGCTGGTGGTGCCTGTGAGATGTCTGTAGGGAAGGAGGAGGAGAGGGAAGAAGTGATAGCCGCCTTGCTACACTGTATGGAGAGAGAGAGAGAGAGAGAGAGAGAGAGAGAGAGAGAGAGAGAGAGAGAGAGAGAGAGAGAGAGAGAGAGAGAGAGAGAGAGAGAGAGAGAGAGAGAGAGAGAGAGAGAGAGAGAAAATAGTATAGACGCTGATGCTTTGCCATGCACTTAAGGTAATTGATGTGACTCGAGTCTTTCCCTTACTGAGCTTAACGCTAAATGGTGTGGTAAATGTCTCCATGCAAATGTGGCGTGGTGTTATAAAATCATCAGAGGTCAAGTGTTAATACGGTATGATCCGGAAAACGTTTTATGGGAACAGGACATTTTGATATTTTCTCAGTAATTAGAGTCTGAATTCATAAGTTTGTGTGTTTATAGGAACATTTTTTGCCTCAATTTGTATACATAATAAGTGTGATATGAACGTAAAATTTAAAGTAAAGATGTATTCTCTCTCTCTCTCTCTCTCTCTCTCTCTCTCTCTCTCTCTCTCTGGTAACATCTGAAGTAAACAATTTATCTCTCTGCCACCCAGTCCGTCACAGCTCTCTCTCTCTCTCTCTCTCTCTCTCTCTCTCTCTCTCTCTCTCTCTCTCTCTCTCTCTCTCTCTCTCTCTCTCTCTCTCTCTCAGCAAGTATAGGGGGCTTGAGCATTCAATTAGCAACGTGAGTCAGCATCAAAGGAAGACAATCAACAGTCTCCCCACAGCTCCCGGCCACCAGGGATTCTGGGACTCAGCTTACACCAGTAAATATAGCGATGCACACGTACTCCGTCACACCACACCGCACCACCACACCACCACGGGAGAAAAGTAAAGTATGGTTGTACTCAGCCATACCACAATCACCACACCATCTCAGAAAAATAAAATCGCGTTCTGTTCAACTAAACTACCACTGCAGTTTCTGTTTCCTCCTCCACTTCCACCACGGCAAGACAGAAAAGTTAGGTTCTACTCAGCCACATCTCCACCACTACACCAGCACTACAGCACCGCACTCAAGTCAGGTCACGTTCTACTCAGCCACACCACCTGCACCACCGCACCACATCACCACCAATATTACCATCACACTACCACAAGAAAGTAAGGTCAGGTTTGTACTGAGGCACACCACCACATAAACACCACTCAGTTTCTACTCACACTACCACCACATCACCACAGTAAAGTAAGCTTACATTCTACTCAACCACACTACCACCACACTACCACTACCACACCACCGCAGTGAATGAAAGCAAATTCAGATTCAAGTTCGCCATACCACCACCACAATATCAAGCACACCACTGCGATTAATTATAGCTCATAATCTATTAGGGATAGCAATATTATAAAGGAAGTGGTAAGAATAAAGAATGACTATTTTTGTCTTTTTTTTTTTTTTTTGGATGGCTAGAATCACAAGTGTACTCAGCCACATCAAAAGAGAAGTAAATGAAAATAAGCTGATCTACCCAAACACACTTCACTATTTAAAGAAGTGGGTGTTGTAGGAATAACAAAAAGTGTACTCAAGTCATGGCAGCAGCTTATTAATGAAAGTAAGCTTATCTACCTGGAGAAACTTGGCAATGTTCAATGAAGTGGTAATAGGAATAAAGACGAACATTTTGATATTTTTTACCATCGATTCTATCCAAAGCTACTTGACGATCTTTACTGAAGAGGTGATAGCAAAAAAATTGAATAATTTGGGTAATTTTACACGAATAAATAGAGCTGCGTATGTACTGACAGACACAATACCAGCCTATTAAATGGAAGCCATGACATATTCTACCCTGAGAAACGTTGTATGGTTTTAATGAAGTCACGGTGGGAGTAAGGACGACTTGTATTCACCACGATGTCACCACTTGCTCACCTTATCACACTAAGTATTCACAATCATCACTATCACTGGAACTTCTCAATTATTTCGTTTTACACAAATAAATTTAAAATCGAAAAGTAACTACAGGGCTTTAAATAGTCACATCAGCAGAAAATGGCAGGAAGTTCAAATATTACTCAGGGATACTTAGAATTTTACTAAGAGACGACCGTATATATTTTTTTCATGAACTTCTTTCCTATCCAAGGCGACCCATAATGATACGTTGAAAATGAGTTATTTTCAATATGAATTTTTCTTACGCAGAATTAATGGAAGAGTCTAGAGATTAACAGTTTCCTCGAAAACTTTAGAAATTACTATGTATTTTCATCCTTTAGCGATTAAAAGGATTTAATACTCTCTCTCTCTCTCTCTCTCTCTCTCTCTCTCTCTCTCTCTCTCTCTCTCTCTCTCTCTCTCTCTCTCTCTCTCTCTCTCTCTCTCTCTCTCTCTCTCTCTCTCTCTCTCTCTCTCTCTCTCTCTCTCTCTCTCTCTCTCTCTCTCTCTCTCCTCAAGTACGGTCTCACAAACTCCTCTAAACACACACTGAGCAGCGAAAATACCTTAGCCCCTTAATGGAGGGGTGTGTGTGTGTGTGTGTGTGTGTGTGTGTGTGTGTGTGTGTGTGTGTGTGTGTGTGTGTGTGTGTGTGTGTGTGTGTGTGTGTATGTTTGTGTGTGTGTGTGTGTGTGTGTGTGTGTGTGTGTGTGTGTGTGTGTGTGTGTGTGTGTGTGTGTGTGTATGTGTGTGTGTGTGTGTGTGTGTGTGTGTGTGTGTGTGTGTGTGTGTGTGTGTGTGTGTAGGCAGGAAGTTCAGTATGAAGCGTAAATGAGAAACAGAAGACGGTGAAGTATTCATGCAAGAGTTACAAATGAGCATAAAGTCAAAAGGATTTCAGGTAAAATATAATGGTAATAATGTTAGAATGGCTAAGATTTACTAGCGGTTCTGTAACTTGCAGACTCAGGAAAGAATACATGGATAGACACTGGTGCTTTTTTTTTTTTACTTTTCTTGACATTGTCTCATATATATATATATATATATATATATATATATATATATATATATATATATATATATATATATATATATATATATATATATATATATATATATATATATATATATATATATATATATATATATATATATATATATATATATATATATATAACAATTTTAAACCATTTACCGCCTCCCACTGAAGCAGAAAATATATACCCACATAACCAAGAAATAAAATATTCAAAAAGGTGCTGATAACTTAACTTTTGTAGCATAAAGTTTGTAAAGGGAATCATATGTAGTAAAAATGTTTCTAAGCAGAGAAAAGAAGCATTAATAGTGCTATGGTTTCAAACTCACACCTCGGATGACAGCCACACACTGAGACACAAAGTTACAACACCAGTTGCATAAATAAATACACTGAACCGAGAGGGAGTGAAAGATGACACAAAAAAAAAAAAAAAAAATATCGAGTGAAAAAAAAAGGAAAGCAGCGTAGAAAAAGTTTGATATTTCTATTAGCTCGTTAGCATGTGTTCGATTTTTCTTTTCTAGTTAATGAAATATTTTTACTTATAACTGATGCAGAAAAAAAAATAATAACTACAAAAACTGAGTGGAATGAATCAAACAATATATACGTTCATGCTTTTAGTTGGTACAAATCCCATTTTCTCACAGGTTTTCTAAAGTGGCAGTTTGTACATTTTGGTGGCATGTGTCACTCACCATAATATTCTGAAGTGCTGCTTGTGCTCAGTGTTTCCGGTTTTCCTTTACTTCAATTTAGCACCACACACTTTTGTTTATTCAGTGACCTTTCCTTCTTCATTTTCCTCAAGGCGTTATGCTGCTGCTCCTTCTTACATTTATATATTTCTTTCTACTTAGCACCATCAACATAATATTCGTAACCTTTATTTTATTTCACTTATATTTCTTCTAAACTCGTATCTGGTACTGATCTTCCTTCTTTAATCATGTGCTTCAATCTGTCTCTCTTCACTGAACACTGTCAACATTGTTTTCTTCTACATTATCTTTCCTACCTTTAATTTTATTTCATGTATATATTTTACACGTCGCACTGTTCCTGCTGCTTTAAACTCCAAGTATTCTCACACGACTATGACCCCAATTCAACACTCTTATCCTCCCATCATAGAAGATAAAGAAGAAAATATTATCATCTTTCCAATATTTCCTTTTCTTTAATGTATATATTTTACACCTCACACTGTTCTTCCTACTTTAAACTCCAATCCTTCCCTCACGACCATGACCCACAATTCAACAACTCCATTACAGAAAAAAAAAAAGGACAAAAAACCTATTATCTTTACAATATTTCCTTTTATTTCATCTATATATTACACCTCACACTGATCTTCCTACTTTAAACTTCAAGTGTTCCCAGACAACCATAATCTACAATTCAACACTCTTACCCTCCAATCTAAAAAGAAAAAAAAAATGTATAACGTTAATAATTCTCACCTTAGAGCGGCCGAGATTAACCCCACTTACTTGATCCCTTAAGCGCAAGCCAACCCAATTGTTCTTATTTACTCGAATTAAACTCCAGCGAGTGCAGGCGCCCTTCACTTGGCTGGCCGTGAACCTCCATCAGGGCACATCAGAGCCAATTAGGGTCATACACAATTCATGTGCAGTTGTGAAATGGGGGGGCATTACCAGCTGGAAGTTTTATATGATAATACTTGGTGTACGACGTATGGCTGTGTGACTTCTGAGAGAGAGAGAGAGAGAGAGAGAGAGAGAGAGAGAGAGAGAGAGAGAGAGAGAGAGAGAGAGAGAGAGAGAGAGAGAGAGAGAGAGAGAGAGAGAGAGAGAGAGAGAGAGAGAGAGAGAGAGAGAGAGAGAGAGAGAGAGAGAGAGAGAGAGAGAGAGAGAGAATGGAGAAGCACATCTAAAATCAAGTAAATGTAAAGAGAAATATTTATTTTTTATTTTTTTTATGGCCTCTTCACTATTCTTTACTAGGCTTCCTATTTCTTTGACTCACCTCCCCTTCTCTCCCTTCACTCAGTCCTCCCTCACGTATACACATTCCCTTCCTCGCCCCCACGACCCCTATCACCCTTCCACTCCACTGCTTTACATCCCTACCGCCTTTCCACCCTGCCACCCTTCCAATCCTTCACCTGCCAGCGTACCTCACTGCCTTTCATCGCTCCGCCCCGCCACCCGGAGTCCCATCAACCCTGATTCCCCATCACTATACAGGGACGGTAATGCCTTCCACCCCCGCGGAAAACCTCCATCACACACCTGTCCAACACACGCATTGCCTGATAGACGGGCAGGTTTGGTAGCAAATAAGATTTACAGATATCTTTGGTACCATTAGTTCGTCTCTCTGGTGTCTAGGTCTCTGAGAGGTATAAAAGGGTGTCAATTTGCTTTTTTTCTACTCTTCTGTATGTCACATTGGGATTTTGTTATGTTGGTTTATTAGAGGGTGGTTATCATGACTTGGTTTCATTAGCTCACCTCCGATGCCAAGGTCTCTGGGAGGTAAAGAAGGTTAAAGGTCTGCTCTCATGTCTACTTTTCTGTATGCAGCATTGGAATTCTACTGTACTGACGTATTGGGGAGGGATTATTGTAACCTGCGTTTTGTATATAGACAGTGACAGAAATTCTTTACACGTAAAAATGTAAAATGTGAGATATGCAAGTTACAACTGTATCGTGGTGCTCACTTGTTATCAAGACAATAGAATTTCGAATATACGAATAAAATAACAGCAAAGTTCACTTCAAGCAGACCATTACTCAAGCCATCCACAACAATAACTTGAAAACATTCCTATAAAAAAAGTCTTGGTCAATCATGCATTCTCAGAACATCAAAATGAGACACTGGAATCAAGGCAGTGAAGTCAGTCTGCCAACACAGCTTGTTCGATAGCTATTTCACGACCAATAAATGCGGCTTTTAAATTCTGCTGCGGCTAGAGTCATTGCTGAGCCAAGGTCTTTCCTTCAGACTGGTGGTTATGAGTTGCTCCAAGCCCTTATCGTTGACTGCCTTACAACCTGTGTCGTAAAAGCCTTCATGGAACATACATAAGACATAACCCGCGTTACTTCATTGCATTACTGTCACCCTCATAAACGCACAGTAAATAAAAAAAAACTTTAACGTAGCACAAAATTGGCGAGCAAGAGTTGGGAGAAAAATGAAGTCAACTTAAACTTTAATAGATACAGGCGAGCGATCAGAGGTTCCCCGGGGAGGACTTACGTGAAAATCAACAGCCCCCCGAGTTTCGTTTAATACGGGGGGCAAGAAGTTCCCTGATATATGAGTCGAGTGTAAACAAGTTCCTCGCAGCCTGACAAGTTGGCAAAGTCAAAGGCAACTCGAACAAACTTGTCAATGGGAGACACAGGATTAAGTCACTCGATAGTCATAAATGCAGCCGATCTTGGCGGTAAATGAAACTCTACTAAATAGAATGAAATCAAAGCGAATATACTACATACAATACCTTTTAATTTCAAGGTGATTTACATTTAGAATAGAGATGTATACCCATAAATACATGCTTTATATCATGTTATTGAGCCATTCTTAAAAGCAGATCAAACTACTATACACTCAACACTACCTAGTTCAACATGATTTATGGTGAAAACAAATATATTTTTACACACACCGTAAGTCTAAGGATAAACTACCAAATGACTGTTTGAATAGTGTGAAAACAATCAGCATAATGGAGATGAAGTGACAGAAGACATACAGATCTCTCACCGATTATTTTCCACAGGTAAGAATATACGATATCATTCAGTGTCCACGGGTGGCAATCATGTACGTGATTTTCCTGTGCCATAGAGATATCTGTATACACTTCACACCTGCGCAGGAAGGTGGAATGGCCCTCATCATTACATGTACTGCACCTGTAGGTATTTTCATATACGGATAGGTGAGAAATTAATCATGTTATTCAATATCGTAATGGCTACATATATGTGTCCTGTTTCCGTGTGTCATTAAGGTATTTTTGTACACATTTTACATCTGCCCAGGTAAACGGAATGGCTCTGATCAATACATGTACTCATACTGCATGCATTTCCATACGCGAACATTTCCACTGTAATGAACATGAACACATTACAAATTCATATAATCATATCGAAACCCACTTGCACATGAAAAAAGTTGTACGAAAAAAAAAAAAATGTAAAAATATATCGGTCAGACACGAATGGATGTCATTACAGTAACGACCAACGAAAATGAAGGAACACAATGCTACGCAACTTTTGAAATAACACACACACAGCACCAGCAGTAGTAGTGTTTGGAACAACAACTCCATATAAACAAACATTTGCAACAACACTGCAAAACGCTGCAAATGTTTGGAAATAACGCTATAAACGTTTCGAATAACACTCGAAAACATCAAAATTAATACCAGGAACGACATGGAACTGATGAAACTCTCGGCAATGCGATCACAACTTGCCGTCCTCATTGCATTGTTAACTCGAGCCTTTGATCAACAACTGTCCTTTCAAATACCCGCTTTTTTATGGAACACATATACAGGAATCTGAATCCACACCCACTCACATACACCCACCCATCCACACACACACACACACACACACACACACACACACACACACACAGACGGACAGACACAGTGAATTCAACGTGTACTCGCATTTACCATTCAATCAGACGTGCATTCCTTGTGTCTTGTCCTCGCAACAATTCTCTACGAAATGTTGAGGAGGAGGAGGAGGAGGAGGAGGAGAAATAACAGTAGGAGGAAGAACGGGAGGAGGAAAGGAGGGAGGGAGGAGTTAGGACAATGCAGTGGAGAAGTGGAAGGGAGGGAGAGTGGCAGGCAGGGATGAAGTGAGGACGAAAAACAAATAGGGAGAGACGAGAGACTGGAGGAAGAGAAAGGAGAAAAAAATGGCTGTTGAAATATATATCTGGGAAGGAAATAGCAGAAGAGAGGAGACTAAGATAAGGATAGAGATGGAGGAGGATGAAGAGGAGGAGGAAGAGAAGGAAGAAGATAACGACACGGAAGAAGAGGAGAAAGCAGAAAACAAAAGATGGAACTGAGAGACACAAAATACCAAAGTTGACAAGTAAGCCAGAGAGAAAAAAAAAGAAAAAATATGAACAAAGACGAGGAGGAAGAGGAGGAGGAGGAGGAGGAGGAGAAATCGAAGAAAAACTGAAGGAACTCAGAACCTAAAGAAAAGAAAGCAGAAGATGAACAAGAAAACGAAAAATGGCAAGAACACGTATAAAAAAAGGAAAAAAAATATATAGAAGAAAAGGGGAGAGGAAAAAAGGGATGCAGAATATAGGTGGAGGGGAAGCAAACAAGCAAGCAAGCAGGCAAGCAAGCAAGCAAGGAAGGGGATATCGGGAGAAGCAAGGTACACAGGTGATACTGGACAACGATAAGAGAAGATAAATTTACTATGCCAGGAAAGAGAGGAAGGAGAAAGACGAGACAGAGAGAGAGAGAGAGAGAGAGAGAGAGAGAGAGAGAGAGAGAGAGAGAGAGAGAGAGAGAGAGAGAGAGAGAGAATCGCAGCGCTACAACACACCAACTCAGACACACACAACGTGGAGGGGAGATAAGAAGCAGAGCAAACAACGCGCAAAAACACATATAATGGGGGCGCCTGGCGAAGAGAGATGGAAGGACGCGAAGGAAAACTGAAAGAGGAAAAGGTTCAAGTTAACGGGAAATACCTGAACGTTCGTCAAGAAAGGTAAAGAAAACCTGATCTGGTCCCTTTTCTTAGATTTCACTGGCAGCGGTCTTAAGTTGGGGGGGGGATTCCTCTTATGGCTTTTCCTGAGACTGGTGGAAGAAAAAGAAAGAAAAAGAAAAAGAAAAAATGGGAAAAGTAGGCATGAAGGATAATAAGTAAAAGAGAAATAAAATATGGTGATAGAGGAGAGATGTGTGGTTACGCAATGAAGGACGGAATGGAGGAGGAGGAGGAGGAGGAGGAGGAGGAGGAGGAGGAGGAGGAGGAGGAGGAGGAGGAATGCAGGAAGGATCGTTAATCGTGTCGTTAATCTCAACAATTCTAGTCTCGTGTCCTCAAAAAGTTTGTGACAACCCGAGAAAGTTTACCTAATGTCTCCACTTGAAAAATTCCCTTCTTCTTAATTGTTTACGATCCACTAATGCTCTTCTTCTTCTTCTTCTTCTTCTTCTTCTTCTTATTATTATTATTATTATTATTATTATTATTATTATTATCATTTCACAGTACAAACCAGTGGCAACAAAGGAAAGAGCAAGGCACAGTACGCACATAAGAGTTCTTCGTACGAGTAACACAGAATTGTTGTTCTGCCACCTTCTTGAAACCTTTCTTTATAGTTATACCTTAAAGTTTTGCGATCTTTTCTTTACTGTGCGGTAAGAAAGACTGGCTCCCATTATCTGTCTGCCTGGGATAGTTATGGTGTCTGTCTGTCTGTCTGTCATTGTTTCTGTCCATATATCTACCTGCATCCGTCTGTCTGTCTTTCTGTTCGCCCGTCATTCTGTTTTTTTGTCTCTGCCTATGTCTACATCTCTCTCTCTCTCTCTCTCTCTCTCTCTCTCTCTCTCTCTCTCTCTCTCTCTCTCTCTCTCTCTCTCTCTCTCTCTCTCTCTCTCTCTCTCTCTCTCTCTCTCTTTTGCCACCTCTATCCTGTAAAGCTCTTTAAATTGGTCAGACTTTCAGATTAGAAAACTTTTTTTTATCACTTCCCTGCCAGCCGTCGCCACGTTTCCCGCCTCTCGCCGCCTCCTCGTCACTCTCACACCGCGCCTCCAGAAACACAAACCCGCGGCGTCATATCAGTTTGGTGAAGTTTCCCTATATCTCTCCCGCATTCCGGACTCCTGTTTTCCTCCCCGGATGCAGCGCCGCACTTCGTCAGACGCGGCAAGTGAGTGGAGGGTTTCAGCGTTCAGAAACAAGAGGAGGGCAGGGATTTAACGGGAGAGCTTCTGTGGATATGTCTGAAGTGTGAGAGGATTTGTAAGATGCTAAGCTGTTCTAGTCTTTTCGGCTAAAATGAAAGCACAGATTCATACACAAAGGAATATAAAAAAAGGAACAAGTAGCGATAGACCAACTACCCTTTAAGAAACTGTTCGCTCTAAGGAATACTATCAAATCTAAGTGACGTGGAATAGAAGGACAAAAGTTCCCCACTCTACGTACAGTACACTATCATACAATCATTAATACGTGTCAGTCTGTCTCTCTACCTGCGAGACTCAGTGACTATACAAAAGACAACACACAAGACTCAAAATCGAACAATCTTCACTTAACATCACTTAACACTCCCCATAGAGACCACAATTCTATTATGTCTAATCCTGAGGTGTTCACAGTCCCTCTTCCTCTCTCTCTCTCTCTCTCTCTCTCTCTCTCTCTCTCTCTCTCTCTCTCTCTCTCTCTCTCTCTCTCTCTCTTTACAGAGTTGGACACAGACGGAATAAAAAAAAAAAGTTCAGATTTCTCCAGAAGGAAGGACGCGGATAATTCTGTTTCTTATTTCTCACTCCCCAAGCTGCTGACTTAATGCTGCTTCCTAAGTTAACGCCACGCCATACTACAAAGGAGCGAAGGGAAGGGAGAAAGAGCGAAGGAAAGGGAGAAGGAGCGAAGGGAAGGGAGACGGAGGCGCAAAGAGAGGAGCACGAAGAGAGAGAGGGATGAAAGGAAGGGAGGAAAGATAAGTTGTCAGCTGGTGTGGGTGTTGTGGTGGTGTTACTATTGGTGAGTTTTTTTTCACTTATTTTTTTTTTAGTGCAGTTTTTCTTATTCATAGTACTTGGAATACTTTAGTGTACAGTAACAACAACAGCTACTACTAGTACTACTACTACTACTACTACTACTACTACTACTAAAAGCTAGTCTGTACATTTTTCCTATTTAACGACTTTTTCCTATTCACAGAACGACTAACTCTACTACTACTACTACTACTACTACTACTACTACTACTACTACTACCACCACCACTATCACCACTACCACCACCATCATCACCATTACTACTTCTCCTTCGACTAACTCTACCTCAGTGTATAGTGTGCCCGGCTGCTCTCGCGCACTCCACCTCGTGCCTTCTTATACAGGCTGCAATAAAAGTGCATCCGTTGGGGCGTGCTTGTGTCCCACCATAACAATACAGCTGATTATCTCTCTCTCTCTCTCTCTCTCTCTCTCTCTCTCTCTCTCTCTCTCTCTCTCTCTCTCTCTCTCTCTCTCTCTCTCTCTCTCTCTCTAATTACAAACTGCGCAAAGGTACTTTCTCCTTCAGTACCATCAACGTTTCTTCACTGTCAGAAGTTTTACATGTTCCCTTTCACCCTTGCCCCGTGTGTGTGTGTGTGTGTGTGTGTGTGTGTGTGTGTGTGTGTGTTGAAGGGGGCGTTGTTATTATTATTGCTATGCTCATTATCATCACCGTAATAAACCATCTCGTTATCATTATTGTTATTGTCACTATTACTGCTACTGTTACTTCTACTGCTCCTTCTCTTCCTCTTCCTCCTTCTCCTCCTCCTGCTCTTCCTCCTCTTCCGCCTCCTCCTCCTCCTCCTCCTCCTCCTCCTCCTCCTCCTGCTGCTTTTCCTCTTCCTCTTTCTCCTCTTCCTCTTCATCCTCCTCCTGCTCCTCCTCCTCCTCCTTCTCCTCCTCCTCCTCCTGCTCCTCCTCCTCTTTCTCCTCCTCCTCCTTCCTCTTTCTCCTCTTACTATTCCTCTTTCTCCTCTTACTTCTCCTCCTTCTCCTCTTGCTTCTCCTCCTCCTTCTCCTCCTCCTTCTACTACTACTATCAACACTTCACCACCCCCACCTTCACCACCACCACCACCACCAATACTACCACCACATCCTCTACCATTACCAGTATACTTTTGTAATCATTACCAGCAAAGAAAACAAACAAGGCACCTTATCTCACTATCAAGCTGACTTTCCATCCACTGCCTCAGGGAAAAACACATAAGGACACACCTACATATTATATTTCAGCATCTCTTGGGTCCTCATGCAGTTGTCCACACACCCGAGGCAAAACAGCTTGAAAGGGGAAGCTTCCTGTCCCATCACGATTTTTCTGCAACCTTTGATGTTTCGCTTCACCCAATCAGCTGTTTGAGTGCATACTGCTAATCCTGATCTCATGCTAATGGGTGATAAAGGATACAGTGTGTGTGTGTGTGTGTGTGTGTGTGTGTGTGTGTGTGTGTGTGTGTGTGTGTGTGTGTGAGAGCTGAGAGAGAGAGAGAGAGAGAGAGAGAGAGAGAGAGAGAGAGAGAGAGAGAGAGAGAGAGAGAGAGAGAGAGAGAGAGAGAGAGAGAGAGAGAGAGAGAGAGAATGATTTAGTGCAGACCAAATCACACACTTAATTATATTCCATCACCAAGACAAGATAAGAGCGTTTACATCAATACTTTTCACATCCGTAATATCGCCAAAAGCTGCCATATTCAACTTACCCTTCAATTCCAGAATGTGTGAAACTCTTTATTGTTGCTTTTTTACATTGGTGATTTTTTGCTATTTCGGATCCATTCCTGTGTGTTGGATATTCTGGGGTGTTTCACTGGGTGTTCATTGTCACGCCTGATGAATATGTTCTTTTTCTTATATTCCATGAATTCTCTTCCCACTCACCTGTCTGTTATTTTCCACTTAATCCCTTTTATATAAACTCATTTTCTACCTTTCCAGCGAGTCTCTTCATATGAACCATTTCTCCATTCATATGTTACAAGAAACATTTTTTTTTATTAATATAACTTTTGCTTTCAGAGATCGTATTTTTATAAAGGAATTACAATCTCCCGTAACAAATTTCTGAATGACGTTTGGATTCATTCACTTAGTTATTTTTTTTTATGTAGCTGTTACATATTTCGGCCCTTCACTGTCCCCTTTAGATGAATAGACATATGTACACAAAGGAATAATATTGCACGTTTTCTGCTTGTTTCAAGACAACTTTTGGAGTAATTTCCCTGTCGGTGTTTTCCTCGTTATAGTGGCTTATACATTAGCTTTTCCACAAAGGATTGTTTTCATTTTACTTTTACAGAGAAGCAAATAGACTGCTTATTTTTCACCCAGGTCCTTTGCCTTCATCCACCTGTGTGATAAAAATGAGCAATTATACCCCGCGGCTCTGTAATGGCGTGGCATTAAGTCGTCTTTGAAGTGGCAAAGACCTGATTCTTTGCCCCCACGGCGCAGGTTGATTGGCGCTCCTCTCTATGCGCGGCTGCTGCGTCTGTTGATGGTGAACATGGGCAAAAAAGTGGTATTATGAGATTTCAACCCGGGGTCAGGAGCCGTGCTGATTTACTGTACGACTGACAATAATTGTGGCAATATAAATTATTTTGATGCACAAAAACAAAAGAATTTTTTGTAATCGCATCGTGATTTTTATTCATACTTCATATGTATAAAATATAAGATATATAATTCATATATAAAAAAATTAAAGCAAAAAAATCTGAGACCAGGGACGTATAAGACCTCACTGTACGCGTGTATGTTTTGTGTTATTATAGAAAGTTCCCCGTTTACAGTTATAGAGTTTACGTCATCCGCGTTTACTTATCTTTTTTTCCTCTTCTTTTTTTTTTTCACTTACCTTTCTGCTCTCTCATTTATCCATCCCTCCCATCTAAAAAAAAAAAAAAGGCATTCATGCTTATTAATGTGGTCTAATGTTTTTATATAAGAATGAAATATATCCATGACTCGGTGAAGTAAACCACACCACCAACATTCCCTTCACTACAAGCAACAGCAACAAAGTGCACAAAACAATCACTCTCAAGCACGGCAACCACTCCACAGTAGGGTGAGTGATGCTGCCCCTGCGCCGGTGATTCACAGTTCCTAATGAAGAGTGGCGTGGAATAAGAAAGACCTTATTTTTTTCTCTACTTTCTACATTTTTCCTGAGCCAGAATTAATGGTAAAGTCTGGGGTAAAGCAGCTTCGACGAAAACTTTAGAGATTATTATGTAATTTAATTTTATACTTCAGTGATTAAAAAATTCTCTCTCTCTCTCTCTCTCTCTCTCTCTCTCTCTCTCTCTCTCTCTCTCTCTCTCTCTCTCTCTCTCTCTCTCTCTCTCTCTCTCTTTCCATTATGATTAATCCCCGACGCCTCAAAAACGAGATCATACAACGCTAGCAGATACAAATTAAAGAACTGAACTCTGGTGGAATTCAGAACTTAGCTTCAAAAGTGAACAAGAAATGGACAATACAATAAACAACTAGTATAATAAATAGCAATAGCACAATAGATGTACAATAACTAACCCTGTCAACAAGAATAAAATAAATAAATGAATAAATAAATAAATAAATAAATAAATAAAAACACGATAAAAAATGACAGTGTTGGATTCTCTCAAGGAAAGGTTTTGTGGCATTCTGTCGTCTATCCTCCGCAGGGGACTTCTCGATCCTCCGAAACTCAATACGCAACACTCGCCTTTTTTTCTTTTTTTTTTTTTCGTTTTATCGCTTATATATTCCAGGCTTCACCCACTTTACCTTCAAGGCGGAGGCGGTTTCTCGCTGTCTCTTTTGTTGACACTAACTACCGCGGCTTTCTGTTTTCGGTGGATTGTTCGCTTCTTTCCTGCTTCTCTTGCCATTCCTTCTGCTTTCTCTCACCATTTCTTTTGCTTCTCTTACCACCACTACGGCTGTTTCTTTTACCACCGTCTGTTTGTCTCACCATATTTTGCTTCCTTTTCACCAGTGTCTTTTCTTCTATCCCTTCTCACCACTGTCTGCTCTTCTCGCCACAGTTTCAACCTTTTTTTCAACCAATGTTTTTGTTTTTATCACCTTTCAACTCTTGTTTCTGCTCCTCTCACCATTTTTTTTCCAACTTTTGTTTTTGTTTTTATTATCTCTCATCCGTCTCTGCTGCTCTCAACACTCTTATTTATCTAGCTATAGTCTCTGCTTCCTCTATGTAGTAAATATATCTATTTCCTATATCTATTTGCTTTTACGCTCTCAGTATGCCAGAAAGACATTTAAATTGTCTCTGTTTCTATCGACAATATCTCTGTTTCTTTCGCCTGTATCTACTTCTGTTCATGAAATTTTATCTTGTTGCCAATTCACCTTTTATACATTCAATATATGGAAGCATTGCATTACAAATATTTTATCTATTTCTTAAAAAAAAGTTACTTAAAAATGGTCCATCAAATCATTCAATAAACACAGCCAGATTATTACCACTGTTTTAGTTCTCATTGACACATAACCTATCTAGTCCTCATGCCAACACTAGCGATGCTTATAATTACATCTTCCATGGGAACCAGAGATGCCAACAGCTTTTCCTAGCATGCGTAAGTACATACAGAATAACATGAGCAATATTACTGTCAATGTCGATTCATTTTTCACTGATACACAGCCTGTCTTCCTGCCAACACTAAAGGTGGCTACAATTAAATCTCCAGTGCCAACTAGAGATGACGACACCCTTTCCTGGCCTCTGACGGTTCCTTTGTGCTCCACTAACAAATGTAGGACGAGAGAGAGAGAGAGAGAGAGAGAGAGAGAGAGAGAGAGAGAGAGAGAGAGAGAGAGAGAGAGAGAGAGAGAGAGAGAGAGAGAGAGAGAGAGAGAGAGAGAGAGAGAGAGAGAGAGAGAGAGAGAGAGAGAGAGAGAGAGAGAGAGAGAGAGAGAGAGAGAAGCTTGACAGATACAAACAGATAGACAAATAACCTGGTAGACAGAGATTGACAAAGACAGGCAGACACAAACAGAGACAGAGAAGCGGAAATGCAAAAAGTCAGAAAACAAAGATAGACAGGCAGACACACAGACAGACACAGAAACAGAGAGGGGGTGGGGAAACGGAACACGACAGGAGAATAGACAGCTGGAGAAGAGGAGACGGAAGGAAGGAAGAGAGGGCGGCACTAGGAAAAGTGTCTGACGGTAGATAAATATTGAAGAGGAAGTGACATGACGTAAGAATAAAAAAGAGAGAGAGAGAGAGGAAGGAGTTTTAAGGGTGAGCAAGTAAAAGACGGAGAGAATGAGCGTCCAGGGGAGGGGTGAGAGGAGGAGGAGGAGGAGGAGGAGGAGGAGGAGGAGGAGGAGGAGGAGGAGGAGGAGGAGGAGGAGGAGGAGGAGGAGGAGGAGGAGGAGGAAAGAAAGTGAGAAGGAGCAGGATGATGGAGGAGGAGGATAAGGAAGAAGAGGAGGAGGAAAGAGAAGAAGAGTAAACGAAAGGAGATAAGGAGCATCAAGAGGAGGAAGAAGAGGGAGAGGAAGAATAGTAAACGAAAGAGGAGCTGAAGGAGTAAGAGGAGGAGGAGGAGGAGGAGGAGGAGGAGGAGGAGGAGGAGGAGGAGGAGGAGGAGGAGGAGGAGGAGGAGGGGGAAGAAGAGGAGCTGAGCGAGTGAGGGAAAAGACAAGAAAGGTTGAGGACGAGGAGGAGGAGGAGAAGGAGGAAGAAGAGGAAGAGTAAGAGGAGGAGGAGAAGGAGAAGAGGAAGAGGAGGAGGAGGAGGAGGAGGAGGAGGAGGAGGAGGAGGAGGAGGAGGAGGAGGAGGAATTTAGAGTTATGGCCGAGGTGGAATGGATGAGGAAGAGGGTGACAGTGAAGGAAGGGAAGGCAGAGCGAGGGATAAGAGTGCGTGAGAAAGCAGGGTGTGTACGTGGACAACATTCTCGCGCGGGGGAAAGAAATGGAGAGTGAGAGCGTGAAGATTAGGGCGTTGAAGGAGCAAACGAGGGTAAGGACATGCAGAGGGTGGTGCGAAGGCGGCGGCGGAGCAGGAAGGTGTCTGGGAGTGGAAGAAGAAGGAAGGGTACGAAGAAGTGAGAGAGAGAGAGAGAGAGAGAGAGAGAGAGAGAGAGAGAGAGAGAGAGAGAGAGAGAGAGAGAGAGAGAGAGAGAGAGAGAGAGAGAGAGAGAGGGATGAAAACGATGGAATGATAATAACACAGGAGGAAGGAAGGAATGAAGGAGGAAGGGAAAGCGAAGGGTGACGGTGAAGGGGCGTCGACTGATATCATGTCCTGGGTTATCCTGATTTACGTCAACATGAAGTAAAGTTTATATGAGACACGCATCGATTTTGGCTCAAGTCCCTCATGTCCCCTGGCACGACCCTCCCTTGTTCCCTTGCCTAACACTGCTCATCTCTTCCCCTCCACCACAACAGCTACCGAACAGACGATCCACAGCGCCCACTCTTATTCCTCCCAGTGCAAACCAAACCAGGTCAGACAGCCGACACACAGCAGGTCACACCAGTCGCGACCTCCGCTATTTCAGACCTGACCCCCTTTTCGTTTAGTGTATTCTTGCCCTCCAAAATAAAACGTGTTGACTGGCGCCTCTGCAGCAGCAACCGCGATGTGTATACTTTAGTGGATTGTCAACTTTTATAGCACACCGCCCATTGATTTCAGTGGGTGTTGGCGCTAGAATGGACGTGTTATTGAAGTAATGGGTGCGTGTGAAGCATAAACTCAGGATTTCCAGCGTGTTGCTTGTTTGATTTTGAAGAGTTAATCGTCGCGAGGAAAACGTTATGCATGTTTATCTATTTATTTATTTTCTTTTTACATGTTCGTTTGCTAAAAAAAAGAGGGAAATACTAAAGCGTTCACTTAGCATTACATATTAACTAACACATAAAAAAAGAGGCGAAAAAAAAAAAACATCAGAAGAACTCGTATCCAAAACACTTGAATACAAAAAAAAAAATAAATAAAATAAAATAAATAAATAAATAAATAAGTAAAAACCCCAATCATGTTCCTTTCAGATCGGCAAACCTCACGAACTTTATTTCACTACCAAAACAAAACTCGCTGGTGTAAAAGAAACTCTCTCTCTCTCTCTCTCTCTCTCTCTCTCTCTCTCTCTCTCTCTCTCTCTCTCTCTCTCTCTCTCTCTCTCTTTCCAACAACGCCCGTCCAGCCAGTGCATAAACCCGGGAATTACGCCATAAACGGGAAGGCCTTGCGGGTATTGGTCCTCGGGTAACGTGGGTATCGAGGCGAGGGGACGACATCACCAAGAGGCGCCGAGGGGACAAAAAACACATCCCAGAGCCCTTCCGCACTGAGAGAGGGGCACCGAGGAGGTAAAGAAGGGGAGGGAAAGAGGTAAAGAAGGAACAGAGTAGGAGGGAGTGAGAGGGAATGGAAGAGGGAAGGGTGAGAGAGAAGGGTGAGAGGGGAGGGTGAAAGAAGGGTGAGAGGGGAGGGTGAGAGGGGAGGGTGAAAAAATACAAGGCAGGTATTGGGACGATCTTTCGCACATGGAACTTTATTTTTCTTGTCCATGGTGAGAGTCCATTAAGAGGAGGAAGGAAGGAGAGGGAGTGGGGGAGAGAGTGTGGGGGAGAGGGAGGCAGGAGAGCTGGAGAGGTTATGGTGCAGCTGGCGTTATCGGGGGGAGGGGTTGGAGAGAGAGAGAGAGAGAGAGAGAGAGAGAGAGAGAGAGAGAGAGAGAGAGAGAGAGAGAGAGAGAGAGAGAGAGAGAGAGAGAGAGAGAGAGAGAGAGAGAGAGAGAATAATCGTAATGGCCTAACACGCACATACGTACAAACACACAAGAGATCAAAAGAATGTAAAGACAGAACACAACAAATAAACGACAGGAGATTTTTATTTTAGTCCTTACAAGACATCTTACGTCAAACTGCTTTATTGTACCCAGAATGAAAGATGTAAAGTAATTAAGATAAAAACTATAAGAAGAAAAGAAGACCAAGAGGCGCATATCCAACTAGACCAAACAACAGACAGACAGACGGAGAAACAAACAGACACACAAACAGGAAGGTATTAAAACCAGACAAACTATGAAAAAAAAAGTTGGAGAGAGACCCCAAATCCTCCCTCTCCACCGCCCCACAGAGCGAAAACTGCTGTCAAAATCGGATCAAAGAGAGGCGGTGGCAACAGCAAGGGAGAGGGTGAGGGAGAGGGAGAGGGAGAGGTGAGGATGTTAGGGTAATATCAGGCACGCCGCTCGCCCTGCACTATATAAAGCGCTACTCAATAAGTCACACGGGCAAAAACGACAAGAAAAGGGAAGCTCAAAGAGAAAATCACTGTATGATGATAACAAATAATAATTTTTGTACAGGAAAGGCATTAAACATAGCGAGGCATTATTATGGGTTTACGAAAAAAAAAAAAAATATATATATATAAAAGAAATAATAATAAAACTTAGATGAAGTTCAAAGTAGAATTCTTAGCAGGAAGTAATGAATTTTCAGAGCAACGTAGCTGTAGGGGACAAGAGAAAAAAAACATTATATACACGTTAAGTAACTTTCCTCACGTGGATGGTAAGTCTAAGGCAAAAAAAAAAAAAAAACAGGAAAAAAAAACCGAATGAAAAAGAAAGAGTGAATCTACAAAAAAATAATTCAGCGCTTCACACACGATGTACGGAGGGCCATCAAATTACGCTTCCATTACTTTGTTTTAAGAGCGCAGTTGACATTTCAATGTTAGTAAGGACAGAGCAGATGTGCCGCGAAGATCCCACGAATTTACTGAGTCGGAATAAAATGAGAATGTGAGGTTTTGCCGTCTTATAGTGGATGGGAGTAATTCCACACATCAGAAAAATAAATAGAACAATGCGTGTAATATGCAATGATTCTAATAGCTTGAGCCGAAATGCTATGAAACAATGTAGAGTCTTTTCCATCTTAGGGTGAATCGGGATAATTTCTTTGTTACTGAGCCTCTGAACACATTTGATAATTCCACACATTAGTATAATAAACAGAAATTATGTGTAATATGCAAAGGATGACATCAGCTAAAGGCAGAGCGCTATGAAGTAATGTAAACTCTTTCCCGTCTTAAAGAGTGAATGGGTAAAATTTCTTTGTTATAAGTCTCTGAACACACTTTTTATGGAAAGACCTCAATACCTCCCGTGGTTTGTAAGATGCAGGAACTTAAGATGTCGCGATTCCAAAGACAAGAACACGAACCTGGAATCATTCAACATGTCAGGTCTTGGTTGTCGAAAATGCAAAGCGTCATGCATAGAAAAGAGAAGACCTGTGCATGTTAAAGGTGAAGGCAAGGCAGCAACACAATGAAACAACACTGTATTCTCTTTTTGTGCCAGAGGGTTTGAATCGATGTGTTCTGAGTCTTGTCTAAATTAATGCCTCCTCGGTTCTCATAAAGACTATTTATTCTCTAAGGGTAAAGATGACTGGTTGCCATCTTGCATTTCCCATGAATGATGCAGAAGTTTTGTAAAAGTGTCATTAGAATCATGAAAATTCCCTTGTACACACTAATAAATTCTATGTGATCTGGGTCATGTATTCGTTAACGCCTTTGTTTCTCAGGACTATTTTCTAAGGGTACACTGAAATGGCCAAAATCTCATATTTTCCCCATTACTGATGCAGAAACGTCATAAAATTATCACTAGAATAATAAAAATACAACTGAAACCATTTAAATAACTAACTAGAGCATGGTAAGGGTGAGTATGGCGACGAAATATTAGAGAAAACATCCTTGATTACACTAATAAATTCAAGTAGAGCTCATGAAAGTTAAGCAAAACTCTGAAATGTAAGAGAATAAGAACCTGAATGTGTAGTGTTCTCAGTGTGGAGGAAGAGGGGGCAGTGGAAGGAATGTGTTACCATGAGGGGGCAATGGCGCAGTAGTAGCAGGCGACCCGACACGTGTGGGGTTCTCGGGGATTTTGAACAAAGCTGCGTGACGATCAGGAGGGATGTAAGGCTCTTTCCCTTAATATCCTTCCCCTTGGGCGTCGCTCCAGGCACAAGGGACAGAGGAGCATGAGCAACAGAAAATGGAACGTGATATAAAAACGCTGCACGGGCTTAGCAAAAAATATCTGAATCCTTTACGTACACAGCACAATATTTGGGAATGAGTCGTCATTTTCAAATGTAAACACGCATTGTTGGCAAAGGAGAGCATAATTTAGAGAAAAAACGTTCAAAAATGGCGAAAACACTTTTTGTCAACACACTATGAAATAAATCGATGTCACATACTATAAACACAGATTACTGACAGTAAAAATAGAGGCTATTCACAAAAACACGTAATATAAACGAAAGAACTACCTGCTAATATTACCAGAAGCCAGCTTATCTCGCATGTTCGCATTATTGGCAAAGAAAAGAAAATCTAGTCTAAAAAAACACATAAAATAAATTAAAGAACGTTTGCCCTCACAAGCACACGCTGGAAAAGATCCGAAAAACAAAATATGAACAGGATTAATCTCTTACATTCCCGCGAGCTCTGCTTCGGTGCTGCCCACGGCCCGCACAAGCGTCGAGCTCCTCCATCCCCTCCCTTCCTCTCAGCGGCTCAGCCGAGGCCGCCACCGCCGAGCCAAGCAATCAGTTACACTTACACGGTTTCCCTGACGCCACAAAGACCAGAACGACCTCGGTAACTTTCAACATTAGACGAAACTCCTGAAACTTCGACGAGATACATCAGTTCGAAGGCCGCTAAGAGCACTTGCTACTAACACCATGTGATGAATAATAAAATAAATAAATAATTAAATAAACAAATAAATAAATAAATAAATAATAGGTAAATAAAAAGATGTTACTGGACTCCCTTCTCTTTACCGTGACCAGAGTGACGATGAGGCAGCTTTACTTAATTTCAGGAATAAAAAAAATCACTTCCTTTGAGAAGCATTCCAGTGAACACTGCAATACTGATGATTCTGTAGTTGTTCCTAACAGTCTCAGGAAGGTCCAATAAAAGACAATGTTGAGCTAAGTGACCTGTGAATGTCCTTCTCCCTTCCTGAAGTCCCAAGACTGAGCATAACGAGCTGCTTGCATGCAAAACACTTCTGACAAAAAAACATGAAACAAATCTAAAATATTAATAATAATTTATAATTTCACTTAAGCATGACTCGTTGCTGCAGTGGAATTACAAAAATCATTCAGTCCGTCTTTCGTAATCTACCATGAGAAATTTCAATGAAAGGAAGCCACACCATGGAATACCTGGACATAAAATTGAATGTAATGGACACCGGAATGCCAGAAAATACTGAAAACTATATATATATATATATATATAAATACATCAAGAACAGCGTACTAAAAATCGTACCAAGCTGCTGGATTATAGTCGCTTCAGACAACATAATCAGATTCTTTTGTGATATCTAATGGGATTCGGATGCGAAGTTAAAATATCAAAGTGAGAGAGAGAAAGAGAGAGAGAGAGAGAGAGAGAGAGAGAGAGAGAGAGAGAGAGAGAGAGAGAGAGAGAGAGAGAGAGAGAGAGAGAGAGAGAGAGAGAGAGAGAGAGAGAGAGAGAGAGAGAGAGAGAGAGAGAGTGTACACGAAAGCAAGGGTTGTTCATCAGTGCCGTGGAATGTGATACTAATGTGTTGTGTTTCGTCCTTGTTGAACCTCTGGTGTTTCATGGTTGTTGTGGTGACGTACTCTGCCTTCCCCCTCATCCAGTGTCTGACTAATGGAGGATGTAATCATATAACATCATTGAGGTGAATATAAAATCATATGAGATTATCCTCATGTTACATCACTGCTCTTTCATAATGATTTATAATACAATACTGTGTTATGTGAATTCAATTCATTTAGTAAATTACATTTTAGACAGTATATAGTCAATATGTCTGATTGTCTGTATATCCGTCTATCTATTTATGTCTCGTTATTTACGTGTATGTCTACCTGTCAACCTGCCTATCTATCTATCTCTCGGTCTGTTTCTGCTTATCTACCAATTTATCAACTTAAGAGCAACAAACTTAAAAAAAATATATATATACAAAAAAGTTTCTTGGCATTATTAAACAATAATGAAAGGAACTACAAACATGGGACATATATATATATATATTTTTTTTTTTTCTGTTTCCATTCCTGTCCCACATAATTACGTTTCCGCTCGCAGCATGAACCACCAACAATAATTCCTGGGAGATGAGATTTCCCAGACAACTGAATTTTCTCTAACAAATCCCCATTCCTCAGTTCCTCCTTCCATTTCTTTCCACCCCCTCTTCTCCTTCTCCTTCTTTCCTTCGTGTTTCTCCTCCTCCTTCTCTTTTTCTTCCTTTCCCCCTCCCATCTGTCTTGTCTGAAGTTGCATTGGTGTCTCATTAATATTGCAAGACCGTGCAATTCCTCCGTACATCTTCTAATGGCTGCGCTGGGACGGAAAGAGAGAGTGACGGTGAAGGAGTGATAGAGAGAGTGAGGGAGCGACGGGGGAAAAGGAGGGAAAGAAAAGGGGAGGAAGACTAGTGTTGATGGGGACGGGTGGGGGAAGGAGTGATGCTGGGTTATCGATACACGCTTCATTAAATTAGAGTAAAAAAAAATGCGATATATTTGTTGAATATACATCCGCATCCACGTCCTTTTGAGGCAAGACTAATGAGATGCATCACAGTCGTGGCGCGTGTGCGTTGTATAGGTAGGTGTGTGTGTGTGTGTGTGTGTGTGTGTGTGTGTGTGTGTGTGTGTGTGTGTGTGTGTGTGTGTGTGTGTGTGTGTGTGTGTGTTGGAATTCACGTTACTCAAGATATGTTTGGTTTTTGCGATTTTTATTATTATTATTTTTTTTATTGATACATTTATTTTTTGTATTAATTTTTGTGTGTACTTGTGAATTTACTCACTTTTTTCATCACTGATCATTCCAT
>NC_087154.1:5827500-5832500 GCF_035594125.1 Scylla paramamosain
CTCTTCCTCCCCCTCCTTCTATTCCCAACTTAGTCTTATGCCTTCTCTATCCCACTCCGTCTTCTTCCTCCTTAGTCAACCTACGCATCAGCCGTCTGCCCTAACTACTTCATCTTTACCTTCCTTCCACCCTCCCTCTCGACACTTCTCAGTCATCCAGCCTCTTTCCACTTCTTGTCGAAAACTACTCTCTAGCTATTTTTCCCCTTTCTCTCTTTCTCTAATCTTCCTTTGCTGCTTTCTTTACTTTCATGACACTCTCTCTCTCTCTCTCTCTCTCTCTCTCTCTCTCTCTCTCTCTCTCTCTCTCTCTCTCTCTCTCTCTCTCTCTCTCACAAACAAGCAAAATAGTATGGGCAGTTCCCGAAGGCTTTTGATCATAGAGACGCGGGGTACAGGAGTAACATTTATAGAAAACTCTGCTGTCCCTCCATTTCACGTTTCATTATTAACGGCTTTGCTTTGCTGCTTCCACTGTTAATTGAAGGAATAAGTGACGTTATCCAACCCATTATTATCAAAACAAAAAGGGGTTTATAGCCAATATTTATTTATTTTTTTTTCTATTTTTCACGGTCTTGTTTCTGAAGTTGTATATATGAATGAAATGAAGAAAGAGAAAAAAACAGTAAAGGGAGACTTCTTGTTCTTATTTTCTATTATTGTGCTCGTATATAAGCTTATCCCGTTAATATTTTCTTGTACTCAATCTTGTGGCTTTTATTACTCTTCTACGATGCACTTCGAATAAAGATATAAATGAGACCATCATTTGTCTTTTCTATTTTATCTATAAGGAAGAAAAGAGGATCAACCAGCAGCAACATCATCATCACGATCAACAAAACAACAACAACAACAACAACAACAACAGTATCAACATCAACAACAGCACCATAAGTTTCCGGATCTTGAGCACAAAACTTTCTTCATCTCGATCATTATAATTGATGTCGAGGGTCTTTGGTCGACGTGAAATGTGAGGCAGTGGAGGAAGAGGAGGAAGATGAGAGTCGTGTTTAGTTTTTGCTTCACTGAGCGACACAAACTTTCCTTACTGAGGCCATCAGAAGATGAGAGGATGATGAAAAATAACGAAAAGTGGAGGATGGCTGAGGAGGAGGAGGAGGAGGAGGAAAAGGAAGATGAGAATACTTACTGGGTGAAGGAGAATAAGGACGAGGCAGCCAAGTGTTTCACCTCATGACAACCTCCCTCCTCAGCATCTCTTCATCTCCCTTCCCTCCCCTTGTCTCCAAACACTCCTCTCCCGCCTCCCTGATGAAAGAACGATTGCTGTGAAGAGTACTTGCCATTCTTCCACGATAGGGTGGTGTGTAGGCCCGGGGTGGGAGGCGGACCTACGCTCCTTTTACGTACCTGGAAGCAAATGAGGCACTAACGTTAGAAAATGCTCAGGACTTTGCCCGGAACACTCATAAATGGCAGTGATGGAGTACTAATGCATTTTCCATGAAATGTTCGTGGAAAAGGGGAATAGGAAGCATCACTAAACTTCATGCTAATTAAGGTTTTTTTCCTCTACACGTCCTAGTAGAATTTCATGGGTGTTATGGGTTAAAAGGCATGTAAAGAAGGGTGATGTTGGGACGCAAAGAATGACGAACGGCTGGTAGACTACGGGAAATAATGGAATAGACTACAGTGTATAAAGGACAGTGGGAATGGAAGGATGGAATTATTCGTTAGTGTGTGGCGTTGTTAAAAAAAAAAAAATGAGGAAATGTTAGTAAGCGAAGGAAGGTGTGAAAAATGAAAAAAAAAAACCTGAGTGTACCTACTATATCTGACACATATAACTAGCATTAGATGAAAGGTAAAAAGTAAATAGATAAAGAATAAGAATAAAACAAAACGTTACAATTCACAGGAAGCTCAAGCATTCCATCAGAATGTTATATTTCATCTCTTCATCGGAGTTTTAACCTACACCAGATATTCGTTACATAAATATTTGAGGCTCCCAAATCAAAGTTCATGCAAAAGTCAGCCAGGCAATCTAGATACACGCTCTTAAGTATTTACTGTTACATTTTATTGCTGGCTGCCTTTTTCTGGCTCAAATCATGTTTAACCTAATTTTTTCCCCGTCTTCTCTGATTTAACTTTTCATATAATATTCACTTTGTACTTATCCTGGTAAAACCAAACATCGCGTAAAGAAGCAAGGCGCTGGAAACACGTATCAGCGACTGCAGGAAGAGAAGGATTTTGTTTTATCCTCAGTGGCTCACCGAAACACTCAGGCCAAGTGTGTGTGTGTGTGTGTGTGTGTGTGTGTGTGTGTGTGTGTGTGTGTGTGTGTGTGTGTGTGTGTGTGTGTGTGTGTGTGTGTGTGTGTGTGCAATCTTTGAGTCCACTGTGAATTTCCTAACGTCAAATCCAGACGAACACACACACACACACACACACACACACACACACACACACACACACACACACACACACACACACACACACACGCCCGCACGCACACAAAGCACTCTCTGACAGTACAAAATCCTTACTTACATATTTTCTCCGTGTGCAGGGATGGGGTTGTCGAGGGTTCTAAGCGTGGCTAAGGGCATTATAGGGAAAGAATGGCGGACAAATTATCGTTGGAATAATTTTAATGCCTAGATTTACTGCATTTATAATTCTGAAAGGGTGGTACTTTGCGAGATGGTACTTGTGCTTTTATTAACGATTTCAATCGCATTTCTATCATAATTTCCTTTCCCCTAGACTCTCTCTCTCTCTCTCTCTCTCTCTCTCTCTCTCTCTCTCTCTCTCTCTCTCTCTCTCTCTCTCTCTCTCTCTCTCTCTCTCTTCAAATGCATTCAAATTAGCGCGCTTCGCTCATCTCCTTTACTCAGCCTGAAGGAAGCGTATGTTATATGCAGATGCACCTTCAAGGGCACCAGTATTCCCTAGTATAATGCAGGGTCTAGCTGCCATACCAAATTCTCGTACCTTTAGCAGCATGGAAGACAAGCACGGCAATCTTCCTATCGACCTCTATGCTTTGAACTTGATGTATTGAACTGTTTCAGGAAATGTTTATATCAGTATTGGTGGTCTTCGTGCATCTCTTTCTCCTCCTTTATTCTCCTTCCCTTCGCCTTTACTGTACTACGTCTATCACTCTGAGTTAAGTAATATAGTTTATAGCAGATAGTCCCATAAGGATAAAGCTATTATGATGCTTTTTGTTCCTAATTTCTTTTTGAATCCCTGCCTCCTTCACTTTCTTCACGTTCTCCTTTTCGTCTTTATTACTAGTAACACTAAAGTTACTACTACTACTACTACTATACTACTACTACTACTACTACTACTATCATAACTACTACCACCAATAGCTATATACTTCTTTTCCTATAACATTACTTGCCTATCCGAAACCCTCAAAGCCTCTCTCCCCACACAGAGGAAGCGGCTCCTGTGAGTCTAAGTAAATGTATTGGAGGCGGTCCAGAAAGCCTAACTTTTGGTGAAACTTCCGTCTGGCAAAGTAACAACAGAGTTTCCAATCCAAAATTTAGTGAAAAATACTTGAAAACTTGTAAGAGCCGGGAAGTTTCGGGTGCCAGTAACCAACACGAGTAGTGATTATTGATAACAATTTTTTTTTCCACACATGATAGGCGCGAGTGTACGACAGACATACAACACTGATCGTGGCTCAATTATTTTTATATTAAGCCAAATAATTATTTTCAGGGGGGCAAAAAGTTTAGTGGAGGGAAAAAGGGGGTGTTTAGGGGGAAAAAGTTTAGTGATTAAGTATTACAGTAAAAAAAAAAAAAGTTATTATTGAACAGTTTGTTCTTGGCGGTTATAATTTTATGAATCCTGCTTTACTAAGTTGCTATTCTATATATATCCTTTTTTTTACGTGCGGTTAATGGAATGGTAGCTTATGTGGTGGTATAAAACGTGCTGCGAAAAATGAGGCAGATATACAAGAAAAAATATATAGGTCAGCAGAACAAGCCAACACAGGCCACTGCAGTAACAGATCTCCTGACGGAAAAAAGCAGCATTCCCTTACCTTTGCAGCAAAACTGTTCGGAGAGAAAATTGAAAACGAAAGACAAAATGCAAATAGAGAGTCAGTGGGGGGATGTTTTCAAACTATGACTTTGAGAGAATGACTTTCTTCTCCCTTTTATATATAAGGTTTGCAATCATCATCCCATTTCCTGTGAGAAAAAAAAATGTTGATATTGACAATAACTACAGACTGACTGTGCATGGTTTAAAATGATTAAGAAAATATTCAATCAATGAAAAATGTTTTATGCAAAGTTCTCACGAAATAAAGTAAAATCAATTTTAAAAATATGTCCTTCAACACAACTGCAAAATACACATTTATTTGTCTCATAATGCAGAAACCTAAGCAAAAACAAATGTAGATTGGATAGTAAAGCTTTAATATCAAGCGGAATTTCGATTTACTTTTTCAAAACATCTAATATCTAACACAGCAGACACGTGATGCTTGCGTAACATTTATAAAGTTCTGGGTTCGTCTCTACCTGCAGCGCACAAGGAACAGGTTTCCCTTTTTCACCTGGCAGAATATTGCAATGTCATAAGGCGTTCAGTACAGAGGCACTGAATTTCATTGCACGACAGACGCCAAAAAAAAGATGTTGACGGAAGGAAATATTGTATAAGATTCTTGTTGATAAAGAAGAAAATCTTTGACAGACAAGAAAAAAAATGTTGACGGAAGGAAATATGGTATAAGACTCTTGTTGATAAAAAAAAATACTTTCAAAATATTATTATTATTAAAAATGTTCAAACCCATATTCTTTACCTTCTGAAAGGATGAGAAATATGTCAGGGTGTGAAAATTACATCAGTCACTTTGAATAAACAGAAAAAATAAATAATAAAAAATAATAATAAAAGTCTTAGAGAGAGAGAGAGAGAGAGAGAGAGAGAGAGAGAGAGAGAGAGAGAGAGAGAGAGAGAGAGAGAGA
>NC_087154.1:5837500-5850000 GCF_035594125.1 Scylla paramamosain
TGCCTAGACAAAAAGGAGAGAAAAAAGTGTGTTTGGGCGGAAACTACCTAGTCAGTGTCAAATACGGTATATAAATTAGCGCAGGTGAGGAGACTTTTCAGTGGCTGTAGTCAAGGAAGCAATCTCTCTCTCTCTCACACACACACACACACACACACACACACACACACACACACACTCTCTCTCTCTCTCTCTCTCTCTCTCTCTCTCTCTCTCTCTCTCTCTCTCTCTCTCTCTCTCTCTCTCTCTCTCTCTCTCTCTCTCTCTCTCTCTCTCTCTCTCTCTCTCTCTCTCTCTCTCTCTCTCTCTCTCTGCATTCATCTGTCCATCTGTAGAGTCATGTAGGCAGATTTATAGGTTATGGATAAATACACAAAAAATAACCCATAAACAAACTAATAGGCAGATAAATATAGAATTAAATAAATACAGACTGACAGACAGAGAGATAGACAGAAAAAGACAGACAGACAGAAAGAGACAGACAGACAGACAGAGAGGCAGACAGACAGACATAGGCAGCTAGATAGATAGACATATTGATAAGGTCAGATAGATAAAGACAAAAATAAAGACAAAAAATACCAATATATATGAATAAAGACAGAAGTTTGATGCTCTTTTCGTCCATGAATTAACCCTGATTCATGTCACTCGCACTCATTCTTGCCTCATTTCACCTGGGATGCAAGAGCCATAGGGGCGGCGGTGTGGTGGAGGTGAATAACCCAGCGGCATTAGGAACGAGATTCCCACCGGAGCATCAGAAAACGCTCGCCCTTGACCGCCAGACTAACCGCTTCCTGCCGCCTCATTGCAAGCTTGAGTGTGGCTGAGGCTGGGAAGGTGATAAGGGTCGGGGGGAGGTGAGAGTTGTGTTAGAGTGGCATGCGGTGAAGTGAGGTGAGTGTCCGGCTGACTGCAAGATTACCTGAATTACTGTATGCAAGAAGAGATAGCTCACGTCCTGTTAATTTACTCTGATCGGTCACTGCCTTGCTGTGGCCGACGTATCCCGTGACTGCAGCGGGAAGTGGCTGGCGAAAATAACCTGGTGCAATGTGATGATGGGATGTATTGCCTAATGTACGTCGGAGCGGAACTAGAAAGCAGATACTCGGGAAAATCAAACGTGTGTAGGAGTGCCTGGTATATGTTTTCTGACCGGGTGACTTGTGAGTGACGCATTCAGGAAGATGTCTGGAATGAAGTTCACTGAAAGGGATACTGCATTCACACAAACACACACACACACACACACAGCAAATACTTTATGTAAATGTGTGTGTGTGTGTGTGTGTGTGTGTGTGTGTGTGTGTGTGTGTGTGTGTGTGTGTGTGTGTGTGTGTGTGTGTGTGTGTGTGTGTGTGTGTGTGTGTGTGTGTGTGTGTGTGTGTGTGTGTGTGAGTGTATGTGTGTAAACGCGCGAGGACGTTCAACAATAAAAGCCATAAACAAAACAAATATTATTTTTTCTCGCCATAAATATCCGGAGCAGTGCGCCGCTCGTTTGTTGTCAGCACGCTTGCAAATGACAGCTAATACATATTTTTAGAGAATGTTTTCTTTCATACATTTTGCGCATTTTCCATTCCGCGTCTTCCTTTACATTTATAATTCATGCTGTGTACGTGTTTCAATAGAGGCTTGTCAGTTTGTTTGTATAATGGATGCATTCACATGTTCTTTTAATCAAAGCCTCTCTCTCTCTCTCTCTCTCTCTCTCTCTCTCTCTCTCTCTCTCTCTCTCTCTCTCTCTCTCTCTCTCTCTCTCTCTCTCTCTCTCTCTCTTCCGAGCCTCCCTCCCTCTTTCAGAGCATAATATTTTGATACTATTCTCCTACTCTCTCTCTCCTCTTTTTTTTTTCTTTCCCTTCCTATCTCCCTCTTCTCTGTTTTTGTTTTTTTGACATTCCTACTTCCTTTTCTTACTTCCTTCACTTCTCACACTGCTATTGGTTTCCTTCCTGCCCCCTATCCCCCCGCCTCTCTCTCTCTCTCTCTCTCTCTCTCTCTCTCTCTCTCTCTCTCTCTCTCTCTCTCTCTCTCTCTCTCTCTCTCTCTCTCTCTCTCTCTCTCTCTCTCTCTCTCTCTCTCTTTCTCTCTCTCCACTACCTCCACAATCTACATTTCTCCCGTGCACATTCCCTCCCTAATTCCAGCTTCACGGCCTCTTCATTACATTTAAATGCTCATTACAACTTTTTTCCCTACATAAAATATATAACCACATTACCTCCTTTCACTGTCATCGTTCCCTTTCTTTTTTTCCTTACTTTTCTTTGGCCATTTCTAATGTTATTTAATCCTTCCTGTTCCTTGCTTCTTTTTTCCCTTTTTGCTCTTCGTTATCTTCTCTTTATCCTCCACAAGATTTCTTTCCATTCTTTCCCCTTGTTCTCCACTCTTAATAATATCTATCCTCTTCTCTTCTTCTCTTCCTTATTTTTTCTCTTGTGTTCTGTGTTATCTTCTCCTTATCTTCCTCCTCCTCCTCCTCCTCCTCCTCCTCCTCCATCCTTCATCGGCATTTCAGTTTCTCCGTGTTCTTACAGGACTCCACAAGACTCCTTTCATTTCATTTCTTTAATTTTCTCCTACTAATATCACTATCTACTTTCTCCTTCTCCTCCCTTGATTTCTCTTCTATGCTTCGTTATCTTCTTATCCTCCTACTCCATCCTTCATCTTTCAGCTTCTCCCTGTTTTTCCCTTGCAAGATTCCACAAGACTCCTTTCCGATCCCTTCCCAGTGTCTCCCTTGCGCCTGTTCTCCTGCGAGCGCCCCTCTCTCCTGTTATGGCTCTCGTCCTGAACCATAAGGAGATAGTATGCAAAACCTTCCTGCAACTTTGATCATTTCACGTTAAGAGGAGGACACTAAATCACTTAGGAAGAGGAGGAGGAGGAGGAAGAAGAGGAGGAGGAAGAGTAGGAGGAGAAAAGAAAATACAAAAAAAAACATAAGGAGGACAAACAAAGAAAGGATAATAAAGACAATGAAAAAAAAAAAATGAAGAAAAAGGAAGTAACATTCTCTCCTTCGTATACTTTACATTCACAATCACTGCACGATCTTCCTGCTTCTGCTTCTCCTCCTCCTGCTGGTGTTGTTCCTCCTTCTCTTCCTCTCACTACTGCCGGTGTTGTTGCTGGTTCTCCTGCCGGTGCTGCTCCACCTCTTCTTCTTAATGGGGTAATCAGAGAGCCCCGGAGTGGGTGCCATAATGGAACACGATAAAGGGAGGCGGGGCGCTGAGGTTAATGGTCTTCAAGTCTCTTCTATAACCAACAGAGAAGCTACACACGCACACCGCGACCCAGAAAGAGAGAGAGAGCGAGAGAGAGAGAGACGATTGTTTACCCTCTCTCTCTCTCTCTCTCTCTCTCTCTCTCTGCTCGCAAACACTTCTGCTTGTATTCGAAATTAACAAAACGAGTGTTTTTCTTCGGTATCATCCGCGTTTTTTAAAATATTCACTTTCATTAGCGGGTTTCTCATTGTTCAGATTAATACATTGTCCTACTTCTGCTTCAATACAGGTTTGAGAAGACACGTCCTTTGAATTCGGTTTCATTCGCGAGTTTCTTTTTTTTTTTCAGTAATCGTAAAATAGCACGTCTTTACGATTCGGTCTCCTCATTTGCGTCTTGGCTGTCTTGCATTCCCCACTTTAATTTCCGCTATAAAGTAGACACAGCGTGGCAGCGAAAGTAGATGTAAAAGTTAGGTACCTTGGGAGCTACTTTCACCGTTATTCGGCAAAGGGTAAGTAAGAACAGTCGTTACCAGGAGAATTACAATCATGAGTACTTTTTTCCCTTCTTTCAGTGCTGGGCGAGTGGCTACGAACGATCCCGTGGGCCCGCCATTACACGGCTCTTTCTTTCGTTCCTTCTTCGAATAGTTTGGGTACAGATATTAAAAATGACATCCTCCTGAACCAATAACAAGGTTCAGTGGATACGAGAGAGAGAGAGAGAGAGAGAGAGAGAGAGAGAGAGAGAGAGAGAGAGAGAGAGAGAGAGAGAGAGAGAGAGAGAGAGAGAGAGAGAGAGAGAGAGAGAGAGAGAGAGAGAATGGTTTATCAAGTGCTTAAAAAGATCAGGAAAACGACCAATCAAGCTTCTTAATAACTCTCTTCACAACACAAATCAGACTCTTAAATGTGCTTACCTTTCTAGGATTCTCTTCCAGAAATGCCTCCCTCTTTTTCTATTTTTTCTTTTCCTCTCTTCAAGAAATGTACTCCTTTTTTTATCTCTTCAACTCATTCCTTCTAGAGATGCATCCCTCTTATTCTCTTTTCTTCTCCACCTTCTAGAAATTTCTTTCTTTTTTCTTCTCCCTCCCTGTAATGCCTATCTTTTTCTGTCTTTTTCTACGCCTCCCTTCTTGAAATATTTCCATCTTTTTCTTTTTTTCTCCTCCCTTCCAGAAATGCCTTCCCTTTTATATTATTCTCCTCCCTTCTAGAAATGCCTCCCACTTTTTCTCTTTTTCTTCTCTTTTCACGAAATGACACCTTTTTTTTCTTTTTTTTTTCACTTCCCTTCAAAAAAGTTCCCTTATTTTTATCTCCCCGTTTAAAGAAAAAAAAATTACCCATTCCTTGCTTTCTCTTCCTTTAAAAAAATATTTTTACTTTTAGTCCCTCTCCCTCTTTCCCTCCGCTTCGTCTTACATCTAGTCCATCAATCCCTCGGCCTCTCACTACGGCGCCATAAGACAAACAAACTGAGCAGGGCAAGGAATATCTGTCATTTGATTAAAGACCATTAGTGGGAAAACCTCCGAGGAAAGCATTCAGATCACCAATAAAATAAATAAAATAAAACTAAAGCAGATTTCTTGCAGTCATATTTGTCACCTCGTTTTCTTAACAAATAGTTATTCTACCTTTACGTGTGTCGCCGTGCATGACATAAATACAAGGAATCGTATATTTTTTGTTATTGGATGAATATATCAGGGATGTCGATATTATCTTCGCCATTAGAATTTGAATGATGCGTGTGTATTTATTTATTTTTTTTACTAGAGGTCCTAACGTGTGAGAAGAGAAACAGGGCTGACATCTGTCGAATTTTGTTCTGTTTAAATACAATTGACTTTTCTTATAGTTGCATTTAAAATACAGACAGACAAAATGCAACGTTCTCAGAATGTAACACACACACACACACACACACACACACACACACACACACACACACACACACACACACACACACACACACACACACACACACACACACACACACACACACACATATATATATATATATATATATATATATATATATATATATATATATATATATATATATATATATATATATATATATATATATATATATTTTTTTTTTCCATCTCCCTTTTCATATTCTCCCCAGTTTCCGTATTCCTCCTCTTTCCTCCCCTACCCTCCTCGTCCTCCCCTCCTCCTCCTACTTTTCCTCTTCCAGACCTACACCACACAAGGGACTTCTCATAATTTACTGGCTGCAAGAGGGCGGCTCGGGGAAAACTACCCATTTATGGCTGGGCAATGAACCAAGTCTCGCGGGCTTATATCTCGTTTATATCTGCTTGTGTGTGTTTGCGTGTGTGTGTGTGTGTGTGTGTGTGTGTGTGTGTGTGTGTGTGTGTGTGTGTGTGTGTGTGTGTGTGTGTGTGACAGGGGATACAGAGCGAAGGTTGTTTTGCATCTTATTCGAGAGTAATTGGTTAGGTACACGAGATTACACAAGATATCCAAACACCAACAAAACCTTCGGTCATTGCATGGCTGCTAATTCTCACAAAGTCTCAGTAACAAACATCGTAACTGAAAGGAATCAAATGCTTGCAAATGCTAATCCCCTGACAGCTCAATAAAGCACCTACAATCCTAGACAAACCATCATACCCACTAACTCCCTCCTCCTCCTCCTCATTATCATCAATGTAACGATCAACAACGACGAAGACAAATGTGAGTGATTTCACAAAGGTATCTAAGTGATATAAGAAGAGAATCATAAACAAAAATCTTACCATTAGACTAAAAAACGAGGCTTCCGATGTGACCTGACCTGACCCGCACGACCTTGACTCGCTTGATCACTTAAAAATGACCTGAATTCTTACACTAGTCGAAGTGTGCATATTAAGTCGAGAATAACTCCCAAAGGTTAACGTAATTCCTGGAAATTCTAAGGCATATCCCTGCACATTACAAAGCTGGCGACACGTGACAAAGTGCCGCGAGAACAATCTTGGCAGGTAAAGGTAAAATAATGTTTGGGAGGCAAGCAGGAAAATAGTGAATTCATTACAAGATTAAAAGCGACACAACACGACGATTAAGTGTTTAAAGAAAGGAGTGATGGAAACAGTGCGTGCGTACGTGTGTGTGTGTGTGTGTGTGTGTGTGTGTGTGTGTGTGTGTGTGTGTGTGTGTGTGTGTGTGTGTGTGTGTGTGTGTGTGTGTGTGTGTGTGTGTGTGTGTGTGTGTGTGTGTGCAGTGAGGGAAACATCTGTTATCATCTTCCCTTCAACAGCAAATTATTCAAATCTAGGTCACAGGCAAACTTACTTTCTCTCTCTCTCTCTCTCTCTCTCTCTCTCTCTCTCTCTCTCTCTCTCTCTCTCTCTCTCTCTCTCTCTCTCTCTCTCTCTCTCTCTCTCTCTCTCTCTATCATGCTACAAACATAATGTCGAAATCCTCTTCTTGGTTTCCCTATTTTCTTTTTCACTTCACTCCCATCTTCCTCTTCACCGTTTTTCCTTCTCGTTCCTTCTTTTCACTGTCAAGCTTTTCGTCCTCGCTTTCCATTTCTCAATTTTCTTTTCTATACCATTTCCTCTTAATCTCTTCTTTTCTTTCCTCTTAATTCACAACACCGCTTTTCCATATTCCATCCCTCCTGTTTTCACGTTCTCTTTCACGATATTCTATTTACACAGAGAGAGAGAGAGAGAGAGAGAGAGAGAGAGAGAGAGAGAGAGAGAGAGAGAGAGAGAGAGAGAGAGAGAGAGAGAGAGAGAGAGAGAGAGAGAGAGAGAGAGAGAGAGAGAGAGACCATCTTTCATTACAACACTGTCACTTATCCAGTTTACAGAGAGCACTCCCTCATAGAGTTATTGTTAGCCAGCATATCCATCAGCTCAGTGACGAGAGAGGTAAGTGTTGCGCCACAGTTTAATTAATGTCATAAGAACCTAAGAATAGAAAGGAAGCTGCGAGAAGCAATTTGCAATATACCATTTTTCTACCACTATTTGAGAGACAATTTCTTCCTCTTTATTGATATCTAAAGTTTACTAAGCTTGAACCAGTCATTTCTTATACTGTCCAAATTATTGTCCACTAGGATTTCAGTTATGTCACCCTTGTTATAACCCTCATACCACTCAAACATCTCTATCAGAACACCTCTAAGCCTTTTACATCTCTCTAAGGAATGTCCTGCAATTGTATATTTCTAGAGCACAGCATAACCACACTTACCGGCACCTCATGAAAAAGATTTCTTATCTCTTTTTATGCGACGAAGACTGACAAAGGACGAAAAATAAATATTAAAAACATGCACAACATTCCGTTTCCTAAAAAAATAAAAAAAATAAAAAAAAGACTGACAAAGGACGAAAAATAAATATTAAAAACCTGCACAACATCCCGTTTCCTAAAAGAAAAAAAAAAACTGACAAAGGACGAAAAATAAATATTAAAAACCTGCACAACATCCCGTTTCCTAAAAAAAAAAAAATCCGGAGTGGAATCAAAAGTAATGAATTTATTTTTTAAAGTTTACAAGCTTCCTTGATGATCCTCTTCTAAGGGTTTATTATATCTTCTTGTAATCAAAACGATGATTAGAACATAATATTAAGTAAAACAAGAGGCAACCACACCAGAGAAAAGTTCAATTTAGTACTGTAGCTCGAGACATAAAGGTTGATTGATATACTCATACAATGAAAGCTTCAATGAGTGAGAGAAACACGTCTTCTTTTTATATATGTAAGAGGGACACTCGCCAAGGTCACCAAAAAAGGATGGAACAACAACAACAACCGAAAAATCTAATACCCCACAAACAATGTCAAAAGGATCATTCAAAATTGTAGGATAACTATCTTGGAACATCCCTTTTGAAAGAGTTCAGGTCACAGGAAGGAGGGCATACAGAGTTTGGCAGGGAGTTCCAGAGTTTACTAGTCAAGTCTCTCGCATACTCGTATTTACTAAGGAGGCTGAAGATAAGAAAGAAAAGTTTTGTAAGAATTGGATGAGGAAAGAAAAAAAAACACGAAAGGAATAATTAGAGAAGTTTTGTTTTGTGGAGTGTGTGTGTGTGTGTGTGTGTGTGTGTGTGTGTGTGTGTGTGTGTGTGTGTGTGTGTGTGTGTGTGTGTGTGTGTGTGTGTGTGTGTGTAAATGAGTGAGTGGTGGGGAGAAGGGACAAAAAGAAAGTGGAAATGTATGCAAATTCTGAGGGGGAGAATCACCAGGAAAAGTTGGAGTCGGAAGTTATGCGAACAAGTTGCCAAAGAAAAGAAAGAGAAGGTCAGCTTGGCGGAGCTAGAGAGAGAGAGAGAGAGAGAGAGAGAGAGAGAGAGAGAGAGAGAGAGAGAGAGAGAGAGAGAGAGAGAGAGAGAGAGAGAGAGAGAGAGAGAGAGAGAGAGAGAGAGAGAGAGAGAGAGAGAGAGAGAGAGAGAGAGAGAGAGAGAGAGAGAAATTTTTTTTTGATTAATTTATTGCGCTTCAATGGCGTCATTCTAACACAAAAAAGTAAGTGTTTAAACAATATTCTAACAGGCAGACAACCTAATATACAACAGTCAGCAGTACTAGGAAGAATGAAAAAAATATAGAGAAAAAATGAGTCGCGTAGGGCAATCCATTAACAGCCACCGAGACGAGGGAACCGGATGAGGGCTTCACCTAGGTGCAGTGGTTCAGATGCTGACACACCCGTGCCAGCGTCAGTCCGGGCAGTGCAGTTAGTAATGGTCCAGCGTGTTGTTGGGGGAGTGACACAGAGGGCAAGAAAAGAGAGAGAGAGAGAGAGAGAGAGAGAGAGAGAGAGAGAGAGAGAGAGAGAGAGAGAGAGAGAGAGAGAGAGAGAGAGAGAGAGAGAGAGAGAGAGAGAGAGAGAGAGAGAGAGAGAGAGAGAGAGAGAGAGATACTGACTTGCCAAATATAGAAACAAAAAGTATCTAAACAAATACATCCAACAGATATACAATAAAGGAATTTCAAGAGATTTCACGTAAAAAGCGTAAGATTAATCACGAAACAAAGTAAAATACAATAAAATAACAGCAGCGATAAGAGGAAAAGTGTGTGTGAAGTGAGCAAACCGATGATGAGGAATAATAAGAAGAAAAGGAGAACAGAGAAGCAAACAAAAGAAATGAGAAAAACCGCGAACGATGGTGGAGAATGAAGCATGGAATAAAAGAAGAGGAATGACAGATGACGGAAAGTAAGACGGAAAAAGTGAAAGAGGAAAACGCATTACTCGTGATGGCAAGGGGAAAAAAAAAAAAAAAAGACAATGCGGAAAATGATCAAGGAAATATTAATAAGTAACAAGGAAATGTGTTATTGAGTGGAATATTAACATAATTCATTCATAAATAATAACACGGATCTATAAGTGATTACTATGAAAATAATGGCAATGACAACAACAACAATGATAACAACAACAACAACAACAACAACAACAACAACAACAACAAAAGTAAACAAATGGACGAATAAAGAAATACAACTAAGGATATAAAAATGAAAGCCAAACATGAATCGGAAGTGGATGAGGAGGAGGAGGAGGAGGAGGAGGAGGAGGAGGAGGAGGAGGAGGAGGAGGAAGAGGAGGAGGAGGAGGAGGAGGAGGAAGAGGAGGAGGAGGAGGAGAAGGAGGAGGTGGAAAAGAAAATAAAGAAAAAAGAGGAAGAGGAAGGAGAGGCTAGGGAGGAATAGGATGTTGTAAAATAATGTGAAGAAGAAATAGAGGAGAAGGAAAAAATAAAAGAAGAGGAATAAAAGGGAAAAAAAGAAGAAAAGATCAAGAGAGAGAGAGAGAGAGAGAGAGAGAGAGAGAGAGAGAGAGAGAGAGAGAGAGAGAGAGAGAGAGAGAGAGAGAGAGAGAGAGAGAGAGAGAGAGAGAGAGAGATTGAAAAATGAGTTTGCTCGCCTTGTCATTTGCACGCCGAGAAAAAAAGGGGTAAAGAAGAATTACAGGGAACAGGAACAGAAAATAACGGATGAAGGAATATGAAGGAATGAGAGTGCGAATAGAGAGAAGGGGAGGAGACAGAATTAAAAAAAAAGACGCTTGCAAATACAAAGGAGAATTTGCATACTTGGGAATGGAGAGAGAAGAGAAAGAGGAGGAAGAGGAAGAGAAAGAAGACAAGAAAGAATATAAAGAAATGGAATATACGATAATAAATGAGAACGAATACTAGGAAGAGGAGAATGCGGAAGACGAGGAAGAAGAGAAAAACAATGACGAGGACAATGGCCAAAAGACGAGGAGGAAAGAGAAGAGGACAGCAATATAAAAAAAAGGAGAAAAATCGTGGAAGATTAAAATGCACAAAAGAAGACCTCCAAATGAACATGAAGAGGAGGAGGAGGAGGAGGAGGAGGAGGAGGAGAAGGAGGAGGAGGAGGAGGAGGAGGAGGAGGAGGAGGAGGAGGAGGAGGAGGAGGAGGAGGAGGAGGAGGAGAAGGAGGATGGAGACAAGTTATTGATGTGGGGTGGGGGGAATGAAGATGGGTGTTGAGGAGGAAGGAAATTGGCCAGACGGGACAGGAGAAATATCCAGAGAGAGAGAGAGAGAGAGAGAGAGAGAGAGAGAGAGAGAGAGAGAGAGAGAGAGAGAGAGAGAGAGAGAGAGAGAGAGAGAGAGAGTTATATAGATACACAAGCCATGACAGACCTTGCAGTCCTAGGTGATCTGACTTAAGACTATCAAGAAGGTGATTGTAGAAAAGAAAATATGACACCAAAGGAGAAGCCTCTCTCCCCACCATCCATTCCCTCCGGCGTAATACGTACAGGGAACGGCGAAAATAAGTACCTTATGGAGTTGGAAAAGTAAAAAAAATAGAACGAAATTTTACAGGAAAGAATGAAAATAGGTAAAATGAAGTGCCTTATTTCCTGGAAGCAAGGAAGTTAGCCTCTAAAATACGCTGACAACCGCAGATTTGAGGCAAAAAATTTATCAAGACAGTTTGTTTCACCACTTAAGCTTAACAATTTGAATGGAACGAAGATTTTCCTGAGGCACACATTCTTGCACAGCTTTTAAATATTATTATGAAAAAAAAAAATTTCCTTTAAAGATTAATATCTCTAACTGACTCTAGATAATTTGTTTAAGCACTGATGTGAGTTAGCAATTGTTTGTTTCTCTTTAGTCATGTTTTCTTTCCTTTGCTTTTATTTCATTCGTTGGCCAAGAAGTATATATCGAGGGTGATTAAGGTGGTCGCTGTTACTACACTCTTCCTGACATTAAAATTTTCCGTTAAGAGAGAGAGAGAGAGAGAGAGAGAGAGAGAGAGAGAGAGAGAGAGAGAGAGAGAGAGAGAGAGAGAGGGGGCAATTTCTATCCGGGGGGGGGAATCAGAAGTGGAACGCAAGAAGAAATTTGTGATGCGCTTTCAATTTCTGGCAAAAGTCCGTGTCACTGAAGATCGCTCGTCAGACCCACAAGGAAAGTCTCAAAAAACCAATTTCCTTCTCTCCAGACTCTCACCTCTCCTCTCAGACCTCCTTTCCCTCTCTCTCTCTCTCTCTCTCTCTCTCTCTCTCTCTCTCTCTCTCTCTCTCTCTCTCTCTCTCTCTCTCTCTCTCTCTCTCTCTCTCTCTCTCTCTGTGTGTCTCCCTTCTGGTAATTCCCCTGTCTCTACTTCTCTTTCACTAGTCTCTCTCTCTCTCTCTCTCCGGGCCATCTCTCCCTCTTATTCCTTTCAAGTTTCCCTCACCCTTTCCCTTTCTCTCTCCTCCTTGTCCTCATCCTTGTCCTTTCGTTTGTCTCTTTTACCTTCTTTTCATGGCGTCTGTTTTATTGTTTCTCTTATTAAGCATTTAGATTCCTCTCTCTCTCTCTCTCTCTCTCTCTCTCTCTCTCTCTCTCTCTCTCTCTCTCTCTCTCTCTCTCTCTCTCTCTCTCTCTCTCTCTCTTGCTCTAAATCATTCCAATCCGCCACAAGCTCCCTCAAAACGCATCTGCCTCGGTGGGTGAAATTTAATAAAAGAATCATTAACGTACTTCGGTGGAAAAATAATACAAGGAAGAATATAAGAAAACTCCGAAACGTGATCGGAAGAGATTTATGGAAGGAGAGGAAGATGTACGACGACGAGGAGGAGGAGGAGGAGGAGGAGGAGGAGGAGGAGGAGGAGGAGGAGGAGGAGGAGGAGGAGGAGGAGGAGGAGGAAGAGAAGGAGGAGGTGGTAGTGGTTGAAGGGTGAGGACGAAGATGA
>NC_087154.1:5855000-5857500 GCF_035594125.1 Scylla paramamosain
TCTATCTCTCTCTCTTTTATTTCTTGGTTTCCTTTCCTTTTCACCTTTCTCCTCGTCCTTCTCGTTCCTCTTCGTCATTCTTGCATTTTCTCCCTCTTCTTTCTTTATCTGTTCATCTTCCTCTTTCTTCCATCATGGTACACCCGGGATGTCATCTCAATCTCTCTCTCTCTCTCTCTCTCTCTCTCTCTCTCTCTCTCTCTCTCTCTCTCTCTCTCTCTCTCTCTCTCTCTCTCTGTCTTTCGTGAGTGACTTTTGCCTTTTGAAAAGTTTTGTTGATTTGATCTTCCTTTTCTTCTTTCTTTTTCATCTTTCTTCTTTTATTTACCTTCTTTTCTTACTTCTATTTCTTACCCTCAGTCTCTGTCTTTGTCTCTCTCTCTCTCTCTCTCTCTCTCTCTCTCTCTCTCTCTCTCTCTCTCTCTCTCTCTCTCTCTCTCTCTCTCTCTCTCTCTCTCTCTCCCGTGTGGAGATATTTGTTTTGACTTTATTTTCTTTGCACCATTTTTTTCCTGCCTGCAGTTTGCGTCCCTCAATTCACTTTTTTAATATAGATGCAAATGTTGCTTAGGCGATTTGTTCTCGGTAGATATTCCTTCCTTTTCGATCCACTTTTCTTTCTTTATATTTTTCTTTAGTTTGAATTCCACCCAATTTTACCTTTCACGAAGTACTGTCATTCTCTCTCTCTCTCTCTCTCTCTCTCTCTCTCTTGCATGTATCTCTCAGTAAACACGAATACCTTCAAAAAAGAGAGAATAAAAAGAAAACGAAGGGAAAAGTACCAAAAAAGTAACGCAAGAGAAACAGGAGCTCAGTATTTACGCATTGCCAGTGTTTGCAGTTTCCTTGGCGATGATAATGATGTTTAAACTGCACACGATTTTTTTTTTTCCGCCTCAGCTTTTTTATCGAATTCTTTTCCTTTCTTTTTTTCACTCACTTTGTTTACAGTTTCTCCTCATTGCCCAGTAGAAGTTCTCTCACTGGAAATATTGAGGTTTTGGATTATATTATGAAACCTTTTCGTCGTCTTATCTCGAGTACTTTCAACAAGATCTAGTGGAAGTTATTGTGAGGTTTTCAAAGGCGCTTTTTTTTTTATTACTATTATTCTGATAGTCAAGCAAAACGTTATATATTATGAATGGGGAAAAAAAAACTCATGAAAACCCGAGTCATAATTTCTGTAGTCTTTGAAAGTAGATCTAATGAGAGTTTAAAGGTTAAGAACTTTTGCATGAAATCTCTGCACTTCGAGGTCATGTTTCATATATTCAACTGTTTATTTATTTTGAACGTTTATTTACCACCTTTTCCTCTTATATTCATCTTCCTTGTTTTATTCTAACCTTTCTAAACGTATCTTTATTGGTTATTCATATGAAGTGCAAATCCAGTCTTTATTAGCACGTCTACCTAAAATTACAAGAAAAGATCATGCTAGTTATACCTATATGAGTTGTATTTGCACTGTCTCAGCATTTGAAAGGCGTAAGGAGTCGACTCTCTCTCTCTCTCTCTCTCTCTCTCTCTCTCTCTCTCTCTCTCTCTCTCTCTCTCTCTCTCTCTCTCTCTCTCTCTCATCCACTCCACCTTTCTCTCCACCTGACACGCTCTTATCCACATATATACATTCGCACCACCACATGAATCTACGCTTTCCAACACAGGAAAACAATGAGGAACTAAAAACACACGAAGACAAACCACACACAAACATGCACCATAGCTAGATAAAAAAAAAAAAGCACACACACACACACACACACACACACACACACACACACACACACACACACACACACACGAGGAAGAAAGACGCAGGAAAAAGCGAGGAAAGAGAGAAACAAAAAAAAAGATCCCACACTGTAAACTTGCCTCAGGACCACAAAAGAACCTTAGTAAACTCAATCTTTCCAGCCATCCACACCCTGCCAACACAACCACGCTAGTACTTCCTTGTTTGCTTGTCTACCTTCTTGCCTGCCTGCCTACCTGCCGCCTCACACTCGCTCACTCACCCTCGTACTCTTCTGCTACAGCCTCTTCGCCTCTTCTTCCTCTCTTTCCACTAAGCTGTGAGCATGTTAAAGCAGCCTCCATCGCAGCTTCCATCGCAGCCTCCATCGCCCACACCAGCCCGGAGATGCGGTGCGAGGAAGCCGAGTGAGGTGCTATGACTCAGACGGTCCTCCCCTGTCGCACTTTTTCACTCTCCCTGCCTCGTACGTTCCTCCAGCTTCTCACTGCTTCCTTTGACTCGCTTTCCTCATTCTCCCAAGCTTTCCTCATTCTGCGTTTACTTCCTTCTCTCTGTCTGTCTCTCTCTCTCTCTCTCTCTCTCTCTCTCTCTCTCTCTCTCTCTCTCTCTCTCTCTCTCTCTCTCTCTCTCTCTTTTACCCGAGCTCTTACTTTGTCTGTCTGTTTCCCTTCCTTTGTTCCTCAGCTTCGGCGTAGTAGTGTTTCAGTCTTGCCGTGTTCCCTAGCCTTTCCCAAA
>NC_087154.1:5860000-5875000 GCF_035594125.1 Scylla paramamosain
AGAAAAAATGAGAAAGAATTGGCGATCAGTTTTGTTTTTCACAAGCTACAGAATTATTTGTTAAATATTAAAAGACTGTTCTACAAAAGTGATTAAAATGTTAGAGGTGGTTATCAGAAATATATCAGTGAAAGAGTTAAACGTTTTGGCGTCCCACTTCTGCGACATTTGATATGATTTAGTGGAAGTTATTTGAGCTTTCAAGGATGTTTCCATGATTCTAGTGGCAATTTAACATGGACTTTGCATCAGCGTTCAGAAAATATCCATGAAAACCTGTATAATAATCTCAATAGCCTCAGAAATAAAGTCCTATAGAGAATAAAATGCATAAGAACAAGGGTTTCTCTTTATTTGGCGATAGAGTAGCTTACAGCATTCATAATTTCGAAAAACTTAGCAGCTACGTACATTTAAGGAAATATGGCCAGTCTTTACATTAAAACCTCAGGCGAGACATAAATGAATTTGGGCAAGGTTTGAATTAGCCAACTTGAGTTTCAATGAAGTTAAGGTAATGGAGAGGAAAGATTTATGTAAAGCATTATGTTCTCTTGAGAGCTTAATGAAACATCCAAATATTTGCCCCTTCTTGATTGTTGTGAAGAACGAGGAAAGTCTGCATATGTATAAGAAAAAAAATCGAAATTATTACAGCAACCTTCTGACCATTTTTTTTTATTGAGAAACGCTCTCAGAAAAGCGAACAGGTGAAAAAAAGAGATAATTATAATTCACACACTCTTATTTATACAGGTTAAAGTAAAAGCAGAATTAACCTATGACTAAAATGCAGCACAAAAATTATAAAGAGATCTGAAGCTAGAAAATGTGGAAAATACTCATTTTATCGAGAGAATCTTTAAAAAAAATGTGGAAAAATATATAACTGCATCTAGATTTCGGTGAATGCGAAACAACGAACACGATAAAACAAGTAAAAGAAATATACAAAATGATAAAGAAATAAGGTAAGAAAAGCAAGAACAAAGGGATAAAACTCAACACTAAAATAATGAAATGAATGGTAAAGAAAAAAAAGAAAAAAAATACGAACAACAGCAGATGAGGAATAATTAATCTCGAGCATGGCGAGGGGGAGAAATAGAAAAAAAATAAATAAAAACAAGAGAAGAGAAATAACCACACTCAAACATGATGATAAATGAAGCGAAAAAAAAAAAAAATCGTGCCAAGGCCGGAAAAAAAACCTGCTCAAACATGACGAAAAAATAAAGTTACAAGAGCAAAGTACGAAAAGAGAAAGGGAAAATAAATCAACAGAGAGGGAGGCATATGCAGAGAGAATTGCAGTCTCAGTAACCACCACCACCAGTGCTTTGAAGTGAGGCACCAGCCAAGCTTGTTAACGAAGCGGTAAGAGTTGCAAATTACTGAGTCTTGAACGATGAATAAACGAACGCGCGGTGCAATAATGAAGGGTGAACTGTCGATGCATTCTCTCTCTCTCTCTCTCTCTCTCTCTCTCTCTCTCTCTCTCTCTCTCTCTCTCTCTCTCTCTCTGAAGTAAAAACCAATATTAATGGCCGCTTCACTCGCTGACTGATTGGTTAACTGACTGACTGAATGAGTAACTGACTGTTTGACAATAACGTGAAATTATTGCAAATTATCAAGCAGGAAAAAAAGGGAGAAAGAGAGATGAAAAACGAATCATATTCACAATTAATTACTAGCGTATTGAAGTCACGGAAATGTGAATTATATTTCGATAAAAATGAGCATTAAATATATATGCAAATCATTCAGAGGAAATAGTGTATGTATATATATATATATATATATATATATATATATATATATATATATATATATATATATATATATATATATATATATATATATATATATATATATATATATATATATATATATATATATATATATATATATATATATATATATATATATATATATATATATATTATCGAACGTCAAAAATAAACGGGTTCTTGAGTACTATCAGACTCTAAAATAAAATCAAGTAGCTTCGAATTCCTTTGATTTGGAAATATGAATAAAAAATAAGTTACAGAAAAATCGCAGGCGAGGAACAATGAAGGATACACTCGGCACAAACGTTTATAATTAGTAAGAGTAAGAGTATGTAAGCAAACTAATGGGCTTTTGTCTCCTATATACTTGCTCCTCGGATCCTCTTTTTTTTTTTTTTGGAACGGCTATATATGACAGCTTTTTTTTTTTTACCCCCTTTTTTTCCTAGGCAGCTCTTCCTACTAAACGTAAAGGTGTGGTACTCAATCCTGACCGTTGGCTTGTGTCAGGTAGCGTCAGCGTTCCTGGGCCTCAGCATATGGAGTAAGGTGGCCAGTTCCTTGCTCTGCCGCCTTTACGTCCCCAATCACAGCTGAGCCGTACCCATATTAAGGCTGGGAGCGAGGAATCGCCCCAGAAAAACCCCTGCTGTAATCAGAATTCGAACCCAGGACATCTTGCATCGTAGTCAGACTCGGTGCTGCCTAATACATGAAACAGAAGAGCGGCAGAATAAGAAAAACAATCACAATGCATTTATGGTAAGGAATTCAGAGATAACTTACTTATTTATGTGTTAGACAGTAATAGTGGACTTGATGGTTACTATAGTGATGGGAGAAATTGTAGCAATGATGCTTGAAGTTCTGTTAGTATAAGTAGTGGTAATGATGGTTATTGTTCAGGTTCTCGTTGTGGCGGTGGTGGTGGTGGCTACTGAATTGTTGATAATGGTGGTGATGATGAATAATAATGGTGTTGAGGGTGACTGTACTGGTGGCGATTGGTCATTGTACTCGTATTGTGGTGGTGGTGGTGGTGGTGGTGGTGGTCATAGTGGTAGTGATGGTGATGCTGGTCATAGTGGTAGTAGTGGTGGTGGTGGTGGAGCACAACAAAACCCCACACAGGAGAGGTGAGCACCACGTTATTACAAGTGGTGATGAAATATTAATATTCCCGGGGAGGAGGGAGAGGAATAGATAAAGTCAGATTCTGTGTGATGTGCGAGGAGAGTTGTATGTGTGTGTGTGTGTGTGTGTGTGTGTGTGTGTGTGTGTGTGTGTGTGTGTGTGTGTGTGTGTGTGTGTGTGTGTGTGTGTGTGTGTGTGTGTGTGTGTGTGTGTGTGTGTGTACTTACCAATTTTCTGACTTCACAGGTACAAATAAGCATTTATATTGGCAGATAGTAATCATTTATTTATTTTCTATGGCGCTGCAAGTAACAGGTAACAATTACTGCAATGGGGCACATGGAAAAAATAAGATCGCAGTAATGTAAAGAGAGGAAAAAAGAAAGCAAAAATTATGTAGATAGAAAACTAGAAACGAAACGATAAGTAGAAAGGAAAAACATACATATACTGTACCAAACTAACCGCTCTCTCTCTCTCTCTCTCTCTCTCTCTCTCTCTCTCTCTCTCTCTCTCTCTCTCTCTCTCTCTCTCTCTCTGACTTCCTTCCCGAGCCGTGCGTCCCAAACTTGAGAATACAATCACGGAGATGGATTATGTTGATTTCCAGGAGTTTCTCTCTGGATCGAGGCCAGCGGCGGAGGAGAGGGAGAAAAGGATATTACTCGGGTCAAATAAAGGAAAAATGTGGCTGTAGTCTTGAGTGATTTTTCCCGCGTATATATATTTCTCTTCTGGGAATTCCGTGTTGATAATGGAAAATGAGGTGTTGGATGTCTCATTAGGTGTGGTGCGGTGCTAAGGGATTAAAGCAGCCAGTGGGAAAATACTTCAAGTGCTGCCTATCAGTTTATCGTATGTTGATTCATCAGGAAGGTTGTTTTGTCAGGTGCTTTCTCTCTCTCTCTCTCTCTCTCTCTCTGTTTTTTTTTAGAGGAGAAGGTTAGTTGTATTTTACTTCTGCTGTTTTTTAAAGGGTATTTGAGCATTGAAAGCCATACGGAGACTTCCAGTGGTTAGAGGATTGAGTTTTTTATTTATTTTTTTATCTTGCTGAACAAAAAACAAGAATAAAACACCTCCGGACTTTATAAATACTGCAGAACTCTCTCTCTCTCTCTCTCTCTCTCTCTCTCTCTCTCTCTCTCTCTCTCTCTCTCTCTCTCTCTCTCTCTCTCTCTCATTTTATTCTTCCCTGCACATAGTTTTCACTTTCCTGCAGAGATGTATCATATTTCTTTCACTTATCACTTTCCTTAGATACTTTTACTTATTCTACTACAATGTACAGAAGAGGGGACGCTGGAAGTGATGTGATGCTGTGCTGATGGTGGTGAAGAGATTATGGTGTTGTGGTGTTGTGCAAAGAAAGTGTGATGTTGTGTTGTTATTGTCGTGGAAAGAACGCGGTGCTGTAGTGTCGTAGAGGTGGAGGAGACAGGATGTGTTGGTGGAAAGTTTGTGAAGCTGTGGTATTTTGAAAGTGGCCGTGATGGTGGTTGTGGTGGTGGTGGTGGTGGGAGACTGTGAGTGCACGCTGCAGGGGAGGGATTACGTGTTTCAAAAAGAGGGATAGTGAGGGAAAGAAAAATGGAGTTGAGTGGTGGAGGAAAAGACGGACAACCTGACCTTTGAACTTGGAAGAGTGACAATAGCGACGTTGTTGTGTTTTTTTTTCTTTTTCGTATCTTAATGAAATATAAACAAGGAATAAAAAAAACAAGTCATTATAGACATACGTATGCATATAGATGAATAAAGAAATAAACTGAACGTGAAACCTTAAAAAAATATAAATATCATGTTAAACAAATCAAGCTTACCAAAAAAAAAAATAAATAAATAAAAAATTCTGACAAGTCATAAAACACTCATGTACAAATCACTGAACACCTATAAAAGAACATCGAAAGAATGGACATCAAACCAGCAGGTAAATGGAACAAAAAAAAATCTTACAAGGAACAACGATACATAATAACATAAGAACATAAGAAAGAAAGAATCTACAAACGAGTATACACATGCAAACTAATAACTGATTAATAAACAAAAGTAACATACCTTCAAAAACCCAAATAAATAAAATAAAATCTAATTGCAAAATAAATAAAAAAACACGTAATTATAAACACACGTATAATTATATATACATATAAAAAAAAAACTAATTTGGTTACCCTGCAATTACTACCATTATTACTGTAGCAAATTCCTTCCGTGCATGACTGCGTGAATTCAGCCGCCCCCTCTTGCCCAAACTAAAGAGTATTAACAAAAATATATGCAGCGGCAGGAGCACAGGCCAGCTCGGTGTGGTGGAAATGTGCATCATAAGTGGATTTAATTAACCAGCTGTATAATGGAAGCTTTCAATACATTTACCTGGCAGAGAACCAAGCGAAACACTACAATTTTCGAGACAAGGTGAGTGTTCAAATTAATAAGAGGTAACCGAAAATGTTAAACTCATGCACAGGCAGAGAGAGAGAGAGAGAGAGAGAGAGAGAGAGAGAGAGAGAGAGAGAGAGAGAGAGAGAGAGAGAGAGAGAGAGAGAGAGAGAGAGAGAGAGAGAGAGAGAGAGAGAGAGAGAGAGAGAGAGAGGAGGCAGGAGGGAAAGTTGAAATAAGCTAGGGAGAAGAAAAAAAAAAGAATTCAGAGCAACAGGAAAAATGCAACTCTCCTGTTTGTTATTATATAATTGCTGAAACCCCCCCCCCTCTCTCTCTCTCTCTCTCTCTCTCTCTCTCTCTCTCTCTCTCTCTCTCTCTCTCTCTCTCTCTCTCTCATAATTTTACGGCTAATATATCCTCGACACTGGTGAGACGTGTTTTAAATTTATCCAAATGTAAAAAGCACATCTCCTTTAGTGGATTGCTCGAGCGAGAGAGAGAGAGAGAGAGAGAGAGAGAGAGAGAGAGAGAGAGAGAGAGAGAGAGAGAGAGAGAGAGAGAGAGAGAGAGAGAGAGAGAGAGAAATACGGGTCATGGAACCTGCGCAGGGAGGTAAAGAAGGATGAAGTAAGGAGGAAGAGAGGAAATGAAACAGGAATAGGATAAGAGAACAAGAGAACGTGAAAGAGGAAGTTGAGAGGAGGAGGAGGAGGAGCAGGAGGAAGAGGAGGAGGAGGAGGAGGAGGAGGAGGAGGAGGAGGAGGAGGAGGAGGAGGAGGAGGGAGTCAATTCTGAGTTATATCAAGCTATTCTTCCATTGTCAGACGAATGCCCGAAGTATTTGTAAGGAAAAGGCTTTTGTAGGTCCCTAGCCAGCCATTCAGTTAGTCTCTCTCTCTCTCTCTCTCTCTCTCTCTCTCTCTCTCTCTCTCTCTCTCTCTCTCTCTCTCTCTCTCTCTCTCTCTCTCTCTCTCTCTCTCTCTCTCTCTCTCTCTCTCTCTCTCTGGCACACTCAAAGTAATCAAACAAAAACCTAAAAAAAACAAAAAAAAAAAAAAAAAACAAATACAGTGACCTTCCAATATCATCTGACCTTATTAATCTTACAAGTACATCCTGAATAACTCCCTGGTACAATAATTCAGTATATATCATGCTCTCTTCTAGTCCACTGTGGTTTCTCTATGGGCAAAGTAGCAGCTCCTTAGTGACCCTAGAAGACGTTACAGGTCCTTGTTCTTCTGCTGCTACTGTATATCTCGTATTCCTGTCTACGAGGCACAAGAGAGAGAGAGAGAGAGAGAGAGAGAGAGAGAGAGAGAGAGAGAGAGAGAGAGAGAGAGAGAGAGAGAGAGAGAGAGAGAGAGAGAGAGAGAGAGAGAGAGATTAATTAAATGAAAGAGGGGTAAATGAACGAGAGAGGTGGAAGGGAGCGAGAAAATGGAAGAAAGAGGGGAGGAAGAGAGAGAGAGAGAGAGAGAGAGAGAGAGAGAGAGAGAGAGAGAGAGAGAGAGAGAGAGAGAGTGAGAGAGAGAGAGAGAGAGAGAGAGAGAGAGAGAGAGAGAGAGAGAGAGAGAGAGAGAGAGAGAGAGAGGAAGAGAGAGAGAGAGAGAGAGAGAGAGAGAGAGAGAGAGAGAGAGAGAGAGAGAGAGAGAGAGAGAGAGAGAGAGAATGGAATATAATACATAATACATGCAAATTAACTTATTGTGCAGTGAAAGATTGTTAGATATTGATTGCTCACTAATTTATGTAACTGAATATGAAAAAAAAAATAGTTTCACCAAATTTCTTTTATAATTATTTGAGCGACATTACATTTATTCGTATTTTCTAAGCAATTATTATTTCTTCATCCTTTGCCCTTGTCGGGTTTTACCTTTTTTTTTTTTTCATTCTCTTAAAATCAACCACACATTTCCTGTACATTTCCTCATGCATACAATCGTGTGTGTGTGTGTGTGTGTGTGTGTGTGTGTGTGAATGATGTGTTTGTCTTTCTTATTTCCTCTCTCTCTCTCTCTCTCTCTCTCTCTCTCTCTCTCTCTCTCTCTCTCTCTCTCTCTCTCTCTCAATCTCAAATTCCAAACAGACTTCTCGATAAACGATTCAAGTCTCAAAGTTATTTTTTGCTCTATTTTTCCATCATTCAAGTGGCGAAAAATAACAAATTTCTTTCATTTTTACCTCACGCAGAAAAAAAATGAGAGGGGAGAGAAAACATAAAAAAAAGAGAGTGAAATTACTTTACACACACACAAAAAAAAAGAAAAAAAAAAATACACCCCAAAGAAAAATAAAGCATACATATTTTTCCCTTCCTTTTTTTCCCCCTCCATTCACGCAGTACCTGAAGGAACCATGTATTATTCCTTCCACCTTACCTTTTCTTTTTCCCTTTTTCACCTGCACGAAGAAAAATATTTAACGAATGACGTCAATGTGCTTAGGACAAATTTTTATTTCCTGGTACATTCTTTTTTTCGTCCCAGACAGGAATTTCTTGACTCTGTGTTTGCCTTCGCTGTCACAAAATATTCCGAGGCTCGTAGCTCGTACATAGTTTCCCATTGTTGTCCAGGAAGTGAGGGGGAGAGGGGAGAAAGAGAGAGAGAGAGGGAAAGAGGGAGGGCTGGGAGAGAGGGAGAGGTGAATGTGAGGGCAGAATAAGATGTAGGCAAAGATTCGAGGCAGGAATAGAGAAGTGAAGGGAGAGACGATGGGAAAGAGAAAGAGGAGGAGGAGGAGGAGGAGGAGGAGGAGGAGGAGGAGGAGGAGGAGGAGGAGGAGGAGGGAAACAGGGAGACAGAATGGAGAGATGGAGGGAGATATCTCCGTGTCATTACCCACAATGCGCGAATTATTTCCCTCTTATCGCTATTTCTTATCTCCAGCCATCGCGACGCCGCCACCTATTTTATCTCTTGGTTGTCTTCTTTTCCCTTGCCTTTCTTATTCGTATTTTTGTTCTCGTCTCTCTCTCCTTCCCTTCCTCTCCCTCTCTCTCTCTCTGTCTCTCTCTCTCTCTCTCTCACCAGTCAGTTCCATCGTTACCAAAAACTCTCCTTCCCCTCACCTCCTCCGTCTCGGCTTCCCCTTCCTCCTCCCTCCTCCCCTCGCTTTCCTCCCGCCGAGCAGAAATTCGCATGGAGACCCAACCCCTATAACTCGACTCTCCATTCTCTGTGGGAAGATTTACCTTCGCTTTGTTAGGGGAGACTTAGAGGCGCATCAAGTTTTCTTCAGATTTGGCCAAAACGTTGACTTGAAACGTAACCACCCATTCTATCTGTCCGTCGTGCCTGAATCTTCTTCTTTTCTTCCCTCCGCTGAGATATCTTTCGATTTACTATTACTATTATTGCCATCTCTGCCATCTCCAATCCCCCTCCCCCTCCTCCTCCTCCTACTGGTCCTCCTTCCTCTATTCTTTGCGCTTCTATCTCGTCTTTCAGTGCAGTCGTGGAGTTTCTTAAAGAAATATTTATACTGTTCCGTATTTTTAAGTTACTGTGAGCTCAATGCGGCGCGGCGGCGAGGCTGAGCTCATGATTGCAAGGCCGCTTTTTGAGGGCCAAGGTTCAAGAGGAAAGGGGTGGAAAGTGGGTGGGAGGGGAGAAGGAAAGGAGGGAAGGAGGAGGGTGGGAAGCAGAGAGGGAGAGTGGCGATAAGATTGTTCTACATTGGGCAGGTTGTAGGTAGGAAAAATAATTGATAGTTTTGTGGAGAGAGAGAGAGAGAGAGAGAGAGAGAGAGAGAGAGAGAGAGAGAGAGAGAGAGAGAGAGAGAGAGAGAGAGAGAGAGAGAGAGAGAGAGAGAGAGAGAGAGAGAGAGAGAGAGAGAGAGAGAGAGAGAGTAAAAATGTTAGTTGTAATATTAATGACTATAATGATCATAATATTACCGAGCATGATGATGAACATAACGACACCGACGACAGTTTAAAAAAATAAAATAATAATAATAATAATAATAAATGAAGGTAAAGAAGGGAAGAGTCAAAGGGAGCGGACAGAATGTAGGAGAGGGGTGACAGGGGAGAGTCTTTCAGGAGAATGTTATCTGAACCCGAGGGACAAAACAATAAAGGTTGGCGGTAGCAAAACGAAAACGACATTGCGTGAAACTGACATTATGGATATTAAATGTACGCGCGGAGCAGGATGAAGACTACTGGGAAAAAAAAAAAAAAAAGACTTCCGTATTAAAGGGAAAACAAAACAAGTAAACTCTGGACGTGGAAATACAAGAGCGAGTAAACTGAAATTGTGAAACGGGTATTAGTAAGAGACGGAGTGAAAAAAGGTATATATATATATATATATATACTCGTATATATATATATATATATATATATATATATATATATATATATATATATATATATATATATATATATATATATATATATATATATATATATATATATATATATATATATATATATATATATATATATATATATATATATATATATATATATATATATACACACACACACACACACACACACACACACACATACACACACACAAGCTATGCAACAGGAAATAAGAGAATAAGAGAGTGAGAGATCGAGGGAGAGTTGCAAAAAGACAGCTGTAAACATGGCAAAAGCTGGTTGCAAAAAAAAAAAGTTACGTACTTCTATGATTTTTTTTAAATGATCCACGGAAACTATTCATAAACGGGGAGAAAAATAAGAAACGAATACATGCAACGTTGCACTTTTTTTTCTTCAGGAGTGTTAACGCGACTGATTGTGAAGAGAGAAAAGTGGTTGAGAAGGAAGGGGAATAAGAGAAAGTGCGGCGCTTGAAAAAGAGAGAAGTGCATGAAAAGAGGGAACGAAATGAAAGAAGAGAGAAGGGAAAAATGTAAGAGGCGAAGCAGGAGAGAAGAGAGATGTGCAAATATTAAATGAAAGTACAGTTAGTTGGTAAAGAGATAACAGGAAAAAGTCACACACACACACACACACACACACACACACACACACAGAGAGAGAGAGAGAGAGAGAGAGAGAGAGAGAGAGAGAGAGAGAGAGAGAGAGAGAGAGAGAGAGAGAGAGAGAGAGAGAGAGAGAGAGAGAGAGAGAGAGAGAGAGAGAGAGAGAGAGAGAGAGAGAGAGAGAGAGAGAGAGAGAGATACGACAAGGCAATGGGAAATGTGCAGTAGAAAAAAAGCAAGGAGGGAAAGAGAAAGGGGAAAGGAGGAAGGACACAAGAGGTGAGAGGAGAGGAGGAAGAGAGGGATGGAGAGTGAGTGCCGGGAGTGATTCTCTTATATATTTTTTTCCCTTGACATTTCTTTATCGGGTGCAGGACATCAGCTGCTCAGGGCGAGGACACAGACGCCCCCAGAGTCCTTCCACTGCCACTTCTAGACACAAGTTCAAGGTTACATACAATCGTCCTCCTTACAAGAAAGACACATGCCGATTAAGTAAATTTAGAGCCCTAGTGAGGAAAAATGATTTGTTTTCTTGTTTACCGTTTATTAGTTTTGATTGGAAAAGTTAGTCTATGGTAAGGATTCTATAATTAAATTTCATGTTTTGTTTTAAAGCTAAGAAAGCCTCAATAAAGGAAACAGTTACGAAAAATAACTCATCAGCTGTTGGCATGGTTTACTTTACCCAACTGTCGATAATTATTATTACTGCTACAGTTGATGTTGCTGTTTTTGCTGATGTTGCTGGTTTACTGCTAATACTACTACTGCTAATACTGCTACACTTTACACTATTCAACACTAAAACATTGTTGTTGGTTGGAGTACATATTGATTGTGAATGTAGAGCTTATAATCTCTCTCTCTCTCTCTCTCTCTCTCTCTCTCTCTCTCTCTCTCTCTCTCTCTCTCTCTCTCTCTCTCTCTCTCTCTCTCTCTCCCCCGGGGTCACGGAGGCCGTATTGGACAACTCAGCGAATACAAAGTGGCTCACAGTGGCGGCGTGTCAGCAGGCCCTTACCGCTGCAATTGCCGTCCACCATCACCTTTAGCTTGCCACTGACCACGGCGCTACTCCTCTGAATAAGCCACAAGGAGCTTTAGAGGGCCTGATATCTCTGAATTCGCGCACCACCCTTGGCAGATGGTGGAGGCGAGAGTACTCCGAAAGCCTGAGAAAAAGCAATGTCTCGCCTCCTTGCCTGACAGTGAGCACGGCGCCTGCCAGTCTGTGCCGGCGAGGCCTCTGCGCCTGGCTGGTGGCGGCCGTCCATCACGCGGGGACGCGGGGCTCAGTGCACTGCGGGGCTGGCCGGCAGCTTCCAGTCTTCCCAGGAACGGATCACTAAAACGCATGCTGTGTAAAAAGATCTTGGGCTAAACCACGCTGGTAATTATGGGAGGGAATATTCTGCTTGTTTCCTTAACCTGTTACTTGATTTAAAAAGTGCTCACTCCCTTTCATACTCATACGCTTCAAGAATTCGCATTTGCAGCCATCGAGTGACAAGGAAGGTATAAGGGGACCCCGTAGAGTAAATTATTGTGAGTCTTAATAAAGAAAATAAAAATCCCTTCTTTGAGGTCCTCGCCCACTCACCCAGCACTTGGCGGCGCGAGTTCCGGCGGGGCCACTGTCGCCTTGGTGCTCACAAGGTCCGGGATGAACGTCAGAAAAGTTGACAAAAAGAAGAGGAAAAAAGACAGTGTAATTTGTTCCCTGAAAAGAACTGTTTTCTGTACTAACATTTCACTCTTTGCAACTGACGCTTTAAATCTCGAGGCAGATGTGCACAATCCCCCTGCAAGACTTGAGGGATATGAGGAAAACTGTTGCGAAAAAAGTAACACAAAAAGTTTGCGTTAGTCTGAGCTGACATCACTAAGCATTTGCACTTTGTTGCTACGTGAGCTATACTTATCAAAATATGCTCACTCAAAGAAACGTAACACAATCCCTAAAAATTAGTATATAAACAAATAAACGCAGATGTAGCTTGTTTTAATTTTATTTTTCAAAGCAAAGGGAGTCACTTTAGCCAACTACATAAACAAGAGATAGAATCAAGTCTTGGTCTGCGCTTCACCCAGTTTCTTTATGAGGGAAATCTTAGTTTACTCCGCAGTTTTCAGACCAATTGTTTTGCTGACGAAATGAAAGAACTTCAGGGAGAAAGATAGGTGAAGAAAAGTAAAATCAAATAAACAAAAAAAATTATAAGAGCAAAAGGAAACTGTGGTAAACGTATAATATTGCTTTATAGACAAAATTATCAAAGGGATCAAAGTGAAACAGAGAGATAAAGACGCCTTTTCATTATAAAGCCGGAATTATACCATTACGCGATTGTTTTTAAGCATATACCTCATTAATTATTATCAATATAATAATAGTAATAATAATAATAATAATAATAATAATAATAATGATAATAATAATAACAATAATAATAATAATAATAATAATAATAATAATAATAATAATTATTATTAGTAGTAGTAGTAGTAGTAGTAGTAGTAGTAGTATTTTTCAATCAGTAGAACACCACCTCTCCTCTTCTAAACCTCCTCATCTTTTCCTCACTGAAACTCAGGTGTCTGAGGCAACTGACAGTAGCCCCTTTTCTGTTCACTCCTACTTTCTCTATCCTCATTTTGGATCCAAATCTGGATGCTGCGTTTATGTGCGCAATGACTTAACCTGCTCTCGTGCCCACGCTCTTGAATCTTCCGAGTTTTCCACCATCTGGCTACGACTACAGAGTCACTCTCAAACTAAATTTATCTGTGCTGTATACCTCTCACCTAACTCCTCTGACTAAAAGAAATTCTTTGACTACTTAACTTCCAAAGTGGAGCACATTCTGACCCTCTTCCCTTTTGCAGAGATCTCCATTCTTGGAGACTTCAATGTTCACCTCCAGCTTTGGCTTTCCTCTCTCTTCACTGACCATCCTGGTGAACTAGTCTTCAACTTTGCTATCCTCCACGACCTAGAGCAATTGGTGCAACACCCTACTCGTATTCCTGACCGTATTGGAGATACGCCCAACATTCTTGACCTTTTCCTGACCTCTAATCTTTCTCCTTATGCTGTCACCCTTTCTTCTCCGTTGGGCTCCTCCGATCACAATCTCATAGCTGTATCTTGTCCTATCGCTCCAATCCCTCCTCAGGATCCCCCTAAGCGAAGGTGCCTCTGTCGTTTTGCCTCTGCTAGTTGGGGGGACCTGAGGAGGTATTTTGCTGATTTTCCTTGGAATGACTACCGCTTCCGTGTCAGAGACCCGTCTCTGAATGCTGAGCCCATAACAGAAGTGATAGTGTCTGGCATGAAGGCGTACATTCCTCATTCTTTTTCTCGTCCTAAACCTTCTAAATCCTGGTTTAACACAGCTTGTTCTCGTGCTATACATGATAGAGAGCTGGCCCACAAAAGGTACTTAAGCCTTCCATCACCAGAATCTCATGCACTTTATATTTCTGCCCGGAACCATGCCAAGTCTGTTCTCCAACTAGCCAAAAACTCCTTCATTAACAGAAAGTGTCAAAATCTTTCAAGATCTAACTCCCCTCGTGACTTCTGGCATCTAGCCAAAAATATCTCCAATAACTTTGCTTCTTCTTCTTTCCCTCCTTTATTTCAACCAGATGGCACCACTGCTATCACATCTATTTCTAAAGCTGAACTCTTTGCTTAAACCTTTGCTGAAACCTCTACCTTGGACGATTCTGTGCTTGTTCCTCCCTCTCCTCCACCCTCTGACCACTTCATGCTACCTATTAAAATTCTTAGCAATGATGTTTTTTCATGCTCTTGCTGGCCTAAACCCTCGGAAGGCTTATGGACCTGATGAGGTCCCTCCTATTGTTCTCCGAAACTGTACCTCCGTGCTTGTACCTTGCCTAGTCAAAGTCTTTCAGCTCTGTCTGTCAACATCTACCTTTCCTTCTTGCTGGAAGTTTGCCTACATTCAACCTGTTCCTAAAAAGGGGGTGACCGTTCTAATCCCTCAAACTACCGTCCTATTGCTTTAGTTTCCTGCCTATCTAAAGTTTTTGAATCTATCCTCAACAGGAAGTATCTTAAACATCTATCACTTCACAACCATCTATCTGATCGCCAGTATGGGTTCCGTAAAGGCCGCTGTACTGGTGATCTTCTGGCTTTCCTTACTGAGTCTTGGTCATCCTCTTTTAGAGATTTTGGTGAACCTTTTGCTGTTGCCTTGGACATATCAAAAGTTTTGATAGAGTCTGGCACAAAGCTTTGATTTCCAAACTACCCTCCTACGGCTTCTATCCTTCTCTCTGTAACTTCACCTCAAGTTTCCTTTCTGACCATTCTATTGCTGCTGTGGTAGACGGTCACTGTTCTTCTCCTAAATCTATTAACAGTGGTGTTCCTCAGGGTTCTGTCCTGTCACCCACTCTCTTCTTATTATTCATTAATGATCTTCTAAACCAAACTTCTTGTCCTATCCACTCCTACGCTAATGATACCACCCTGCACTTTTCCACGTCTTTTCATAGACGTCCAACCCTCCAGGAGGTAAACAATTCACGCAGGGGAGCCACAGAACGCTTGACTTTTGATCTTTCTAAAATTTCTGATTGGGGCAGAGCAAACTTGGTATTGATCAATGGTTCAAAAATTCAATTTCTCCATCTATCAACTCGACACAACCTTCCAGACAACTATCCCCTTTTCTTCAATGACACT
>NC_087154.1:5880000-5882500 GCF_035594125.1 Scylla paramamosain
GCTTTTTTTTTTTTTTTGAGTAAGGATGTTTGTTAATTTTAGTTTTCCGGAGGTTAAAGAGAATGGAACTGAATGACTGTTTTGAGAACATGAACGTTAGAGGTTGTTTAAATTTTAGCTTTCTAGACGTTAATTAAGGAGACTAATTGATTGGCTGTTAGTTCTTAAGAGTATATCTGTTAATGATTGTTTAATTTCCCCAAATATCTGAGAGATGCAAGACTAGACTCGTTGTTACCTTCTACAGTGAGATTGTTTGTATTTGCTTACTTTTCCAAATGTTAGAGAGAGACAGGACTAGACTGGCTTATATTTACTAGAACCAGATTGTTGGTGGCTGTTTATTTTCCCTAAAAGGCTAGAGAAAATATAAGACCTGACCAGCTGTTATCTACTGGAGTATAAACAAACACTGCACACTCCAGCAAGAGCCTCCTAATACACCCTCCGAAAAGAAAACCAACAGCAGCCCCTCGTCTTTACTTTCTTTCCTCCACCTTCATCTTCCCACTCCCACATCCCAAGCACTGTCCATCCACATCAAATTACTAACTTGCTCGGATAAGTAAGCTGGAACTGTTCACCCCAACTAAGTCACGCGAGTTACGTGTTGTGTTGGAAATAGACAGGATAGAAACAGGATGAGAGAGAGAGAGAGAGAGAGAGAGGAGAGAGAGAGAGAGAGAGAGAGAGAGAGAGAGAGAGAGAGAGGAGAGAGAGAGAGAGAGAAGAGAGAGAGAGAGAGAGAGAGAGAGAGAGAGAGAGAGAAAGCAAGACGGAACAAGAGAAACAGAAGCACAGTGAGACACACAGACACACACACACACAGAGAGAGAGAGAGAGAGAGAGAGAGAGAGAGAGAGAGAGAGAGAGAGAGAGAGAGAGAGAGAGAAAGGAAACACAGAAATTATTCACAACCTAGACACAAGGAACATTACCAGGCACTCCCTCCCACCTCTTTGTTCCTATATTTTCCTTCCCCTTCCCCTGCCATTACGACGCGCGGCCTCCGGGGGACCTCACCTCGGCGCCTGTTCCTTTGTATTCCTTTGTGAGGCGCCTCGGGACTGCTGCTGCTCCCCAGACTGATCTACATGTTCCTCCATTCCTCCGCGTTACGCAGAAAACTGTGCGAAGAGGAGGAGGAGGAGGAGGAGGAGGAAGAGGAGAAGGAGGAGGAGCAGGAAGAGGAGGAGCAAGAGTGAAAAGGGAGGAGCTGAGGTGAAGAGCAGTGGTGTCTTCAAGGGGAAAAAAGGTGACAAGGAATTACGAGGAATACAGATTAGTGTGTGTGTGTGTGTGTGTGTGTGTGTGTGTGTGTGTGTGTGTGTGTGTGTGTGTGTGTGTGTGTGTGTGTGTGTGTGTGTGTGTGTGTGTGTGTGTGTGTGTGTGTGTTCTGTAAAGTATAAAGAAGCCAAAAATAACTTCGAGATAAGTAACTTAATTAACTTTCCTCTAACGATAAGCTCCCCACTCCAACCCTGACACAACACACACACACACACACACACACACACACACACACACACACACACACACACACACACACACACACACACACACCCACACACACACACACACACACACACACACACAGGGTATTTCCTTGAATGCCTTCAGAGATAACGGGATCAAACAGAGGCGCGCGGCGGATCTTCAAGGAACTGTCTATCTATAACCATGTCATGTCAAAACCTATTCTCTGTGCCTGCCAACCTCATCTATTCCATTCTCTCTCTCTCTCTCTCTCTCTCTCTCTCTCTCTCTCTCTCTCTCTCTCTCTCTCTCTCTCTCTCAGCATTTACACTAAAATTAACGTAAATTTAGAAAATCACCATATTCCTAAGGGCATTAAACATACTACATAACCATTAAATTCATATAATTACTGTGATGGATGTTATTTTTACCACGATAACACTAACCATATAGCTGAGCCTTGATGTGGGTCTTTCTTCAGGCATTTTACCTCCTCCTGGTTTGGTTCACTGGTGTCAAAAAACCTGAGGATAATTACTCTAACTAATGTAATATGTCAATTAGGGCAAGGCTGAAGAAAAAGTGTTGAAATAAAGCTCTCGTGCCTTCCCTAACGCTGTCTTTTTATTTTATACCAGCTTGTTTATTTTACCACGTCTGATGTCACAAAATGTTAAATGTACGAGTATTATGGATATGTTAGAAAGTAAAGTCATGGTCAGAAATAGAGCAATTTTCTGCACTCACTTCCTTTATCTCTTGTGCTTTCCCTCAATCTTATAGACCCCTTACAAAATGTGGGCAATGGTAAGCTTTCAGCATATAGAATAATGTAACATTGACGGAAAGGATAAAACATGGATGTGAGTGTGAAGGCTTTCTGAGTATCCGACCACGACCGTACATTAGTTATTATAGCAGGCATCAAGTATTGAGTGTAAATGAGGATAAAAATGTGTGATTTTGAGTAAATTCACCAGGAAGTTTTAAATATAGAGAAGAATAAAACAACAGCATGTAG
>NC_087154.1:5887500-5905000 GCF_035594125.1 Scylla paramamosain
CACGCACACACACACACACTCACACACACACACACACACACACACACACTAGTAGTAATAATAATAATAATAATAATAATAATAATAATAATAATAATAATAATAATAATAATAATAATAATAATAATAATGGACACGAAGCCTAGTAAGAATTAGAGAACTTCACTGAAAAATCGATAAAGAATGAGCGAAGAACGGAGGTGAAGAAAGAAATAGATAAAAAAAGAAACAAGCAAATAAATAAATCAGTAAATGAATAAATACACAGAGCATACATGCATACATACATAAATACATACAGACATAAATAAACAGACAGGTAAATAAATGAATAGATAAATAAAAGCTGGCGGAAAAAAATAACACAATCTCCCCCACATTGACCCTTCCACTCCGTCCACACAAAACAAAAGTAATAATAAAGAAAAAAAAAACAATCCACAGGTTCCACAAGAGCAAGGGAAGACAAAGTTAAATATATCTTCTTATTTGTCAAAAAATAAAAAATAAAAAAATAAATAAAAAAATAAAAAATAAATAAATAAACACTAAAACTTTAAGCACAATATTAACAGTCAAACTTATATTAAATCTTTATATGAGATTTTTCTTCCTTTTTCACAGAAGGTGGCGAAGAGAGAGAGAGAGAGAGAGAGAGAGAGAGAGAGAGAGAGAGAGAGAGAGATGAGAGAGAGAGAGAGAGAGAGAGAGAGAGAGAGAGAGAGAGGGAGAGGAGGGAGGGAGGGAGGGAAGGTATCGGAGTGGAAGGGATTGAAGGAGAAAGGAAGGAGGAGGAAGAATGGCGAGGAGGGGAGGGTGGAGAGAGGCAAAAGGGGAAAAGGTGATGGGAAGGCAGTTATATTTTGAGGACCATTTTAGCTTTTAGGGAAAGTGCCAGAGATGGAGGACGGGAAGGGGACGAGGGGAGGGGCGAGAGGTGCTGGAGGAGAAAGGGGAGGCGTGGAGTACTAGACGGAAAAAGGGGAGAAAGAAGATAATGGATGAGGAGGAAGAAGGGTCAGGGTAAAGAAAGGGAGGGAAAGGAAAAATAGCCACGGTTCAGGGAAAACAGGGCTGGAGGAGTAGGAGGAGGAGGAGGAGGAGGAGGAGGAGGAGGAGGAGGAGGAGAAGGGATGGATGGTTTGAGAGGCTGACAGAGGAGGAGGAACAATTAGTGTTGAAATAAACAATAATATACAAAATAAGAGAAAAGACGAATACTGAAACATAAAACAATTATTCATATGTGTGTGTGTGTGTGTGTGTGTGCACCCGTTCACTTTTTTATTTCCGTTCAACACTGAAAAATCCAAACTGATTAATATTTACAGCATAAAAAAATTCACTTCCATGTACGAACCATTCTACAAGGCGAAGGTCTCTCTCTCTCTCTCTCTCTCCTCCTCTCTCTCTCTCTCCCTCTCTCTCTCTCTCTCTCTCTCTCTCTCTCTCTCTCTCTCCTGGCGGTAACACACAAGGGTAATCCGGGGCGACACTGCCTTCAGGAACAAGTACAGGCACCAGACATATCCAGTGTATAGGGTTCCGGACCGCCCTGCTCCAGCTCTCCTTGCTGCCTCACTTAATTTTCCCCCTTGCATTCCTGAGTGTGCGGTTCAGGGGCAGCCTTGCATGTAGACCGATTGCCGCACGATTGCTCAACTCAAGCTTGTATTCCTAAATGCTTTTGTTCTCATAAGGACTATTTTCAATAGCCTCATAAGTTATTAGCTGTGTTCTCAGGTCTTTTATTAAACATATGGTACAGATTTATTGTCAGACAGTCACTGGAATCATTAGCACACCCACACGATTGCAAAGACTCAGCGTTATATTTTCAAATTGTTTATTCCCACATAAGAATTGTTTTCAAGGACCAGCAAAGTGTTCAGATGTGTTCTCGTGTTTTATCTTTCGATGATGGTGCAAAATTTTAATCAAACAATTACGAGATCTTTTAAAACTACAATAAATCTCAGTACAGACTGTGAAAGGCATCCTGGATAACAAGCACAACACGCAGACACGTTAGAGAATACTGTGCTGAGATTAAAGCGTGTAACATGCCAATAGCACACAATTATTCATCATGACTTATTTATTCGTGGTTCATTAATTGATTCTGTGCAGTAATTGACCACTGATTCTCTGCGATGTTATATTTATGTTTGATCTGCACTTCCTGATTTCATATTCATGCTGGAATGTCCTAGATTCAGTTGGGTTGGATTTGTAATTCGTTTCTCATTAATATTACTCGTATAAAATTTATCATAATTTAGGGCAGTACACACCTCGTATATTATTTGTTACCTGTAATGTATCAATAAATGTGCTTGCCGAGGTGTTATTAAAATTTTGTTCTGTATTTATTAGATACTGAATGTTGCAATGGAGGGTGTAATTGCGCCTCCAGCGTGTATTATTGTGTTAGAAAGGAGAGAAGGGCAGTGTCAATAGTGGAGTAAAAGAACAGATGACAGGACAGGGGATGAAGTGAATCGAAGTCTGGTACTCTTGATTTACCTGAGAGACAGAGGCTTTTGAGGGAGATAGTCACACACACACACACACACACACACACACACACACACACCCACACACACACACACACCCACTTTCACGCACCAACTATTTACATAAGCCGCGCCTCTATATGCATATGTATGTAGTGTACAAGCAGCAGCCGCCAGACACTGCCATCAACTCCCTTCGCGTCCTGTCTGTGTCGCCAGCCTCGAGTGCCTCCATGAGAGAGCCGCGCTTCGGAATGCAGCACTAAGTAAATAAAAGAGAAACAACATAAATACCAGTCCCGGCGAGTCTCAAGGGCCGAGTTGCTACTGCTGGTTACTAAAAGAGGACATTTTGGTGGCGAGTGGGGAGTAATACAGCGTAAGAAAGAGTTTTGCATGAGTTGCGAGGGGCGAGGGAGGAGACGGGAATGGAGGGGCTGGGGCATCAATGTTCAGTGCGCCGCGTGTCGTGTTCGCCTGTGTTCCGAGATTCCAAAGAGTTCGTACCCTCAGTCTCCCTCCACCTCCTCCCGGCTGCTCCTCGTAACTCGCCGCGCCGTCCCTGGTACTCCCTGGCACTCTCAGGCAAAATATGAAGTGCGCGGACACAAGGGAGGCGCCTCGCTTTGGGTCTCCACAAAAACAGAAGCTGAACACTTAATTATTTCCTATTTTTTATTATTTATTTCCCATACTCCTCCTCCTCATCTAAATTAGCAAAATATGACAAAACATCAGGTTGCAGGGATAAATTTTACTTAATGAAATGAATGACCGTCATGCATTCACAGTCAATGAGGGACGTGGATGAGGCGTGGGCGTGAACTGCGTGTCGAGGCAGCAGTCTAGTGAAGCATCGCGGCGACAAGTCATGATATCAAACTTTGTCCCTGTTTACGATCATGTCAGAACGCGTCCGCCTCTTCCTCCCTTCCAATCAAGATCTGTCTGTCTATGGGGGGTAATTGCGTCCCTTCCTCGCCTCCATTAGCTCACGATTGTTTCTTCCCATTCACTAGGTCCTCTTCCAGCCCGCCGACCACTCTCTTCCACTCTACCCATATTTTATTGCTCTTACTTCTCTTCCTCGCGCGTGTGTTGCTGTTCGCTGGCGCTGTAGATGCTGGGGGAAATATCGTCCAAAGTCTGACTGAATTCTCTTTCTCTCTTAAGCCTGCATTTCCATTTGCATAAGAGAGGGGCATCACCCTTACAAAGTTCGGTCTTCAGTAGCCTGGGAGGTTCCTAACTCAGACTGCAGGGAGTTGCTATATTTTTACTTTATTTTATATAGAATCTTCACGGAAAACAATAAATATTTTTCAAGAGCCCCTGGGATGTGATGGGATTGATTCCTGGACACATCGCGAAGCTGCCGGGGCTCTCAGGCGCAGCGCTGGCACGGCGCCTGCATAATCTAGAGGAGATACGCACGGGCAGGGAAGCAGGCATGGCAGACAGACATACATGCAAGGAGGGAAATGACAGCAGTAGGAAGGCAGGAAGGTAGGTAGGTAGGCAGGATGACCGGCACACTGCTTAACGAGCTGACTCATCTGGCTACCTGCAACTGAACACCTCATCCTAAGTGGCCAGACTTTGCACCGCGCGGCAGGTATTGGCAGCAGCTCCCCTTCCTCCCCGTCACCACGACACACGCAGGTCAGTTCCTCCCTCCCAGCACCTCCCCGGCTCACGATTGTCCCCGAGTATACTTAACCCCGCGTTCATTTTAGCTTCGGGCCGCATGACGCCTTACTCGTGATCACCGGGAATCGTTAACCTACAAATAGATCTCCGCCCCCGTCTGTTTGCTGCCCACACGTCTGCAAATAAGCATCACGTAAGAACATAAAAAAACATGTCTGTCCTTCCTAAACTCTGCATTTTTTTGCCTCCTTCAAAAAGGTAAAACATAAAAAAGGGAAAGGAAATACGCTATCATGCACTCAAACAGACGCACACGATCCAACCACCACCAACAAACACTTTTCTTTTAACTAACTATCACTCTTACTTTTCACATCTCTCACCACCACCACCACCACCACCATCACCACCTTGGACCTCTTCTTCTACTACCAACACTACCACCATCTGCACCAACACAACCTTTCCTTCATTTTCCTCCTCTCTTTCTCCTCCTCCTCTTCCTCCTCCTCCTCCTCCTCTTCTTCTTCTTCTTGCTCTCTACCTGCAAGTCTCAACCGGGAAGTAGGTCAATTAACAATTAACTGAAGTCTGCGCGTTGCCTTCCCCCGATTCCCTCTCCAAGATTAAGCCTTGCACTATACGGGCATGTGTGTGTGTGTGTGTGTGTGTGTGTGTGTGTGTGTGTGTGTGTGTGTGTGTGTGTGTGTGGGTGTGTGTGAGAGAGAGAGAGAGAGAGAGAGAGAGAGAGAGAGAGAGAGAGAGAGGAGAGGAGAGGAGACGAGAGAGAGAGAGGAGAGAGAGAGAGAGAGAGAGAGAGAGAGAGAGAGAGAGAGAGAGAGAGAGAGAGAGAGAGAGCAGCACACACACACACACTCCACCACCCACCACACCACCCACCCACATATACTCACATACACACACAAGAGACATAACAAAAATGCTCTCATCGCGCTGCACCGCGTTTCTTTCTCTGCCCTGTGTCGCGGGTGAAGTGAAGGGCCCGGGTTGGCTGCTCGTTACTCTGCTCCGAGCTACCCAACATTTCTCCTCGTTTATCCTATCCTAAATTCCTGCGCGATATTTTGGTCCATCTTGCGTTCCCTGTCGCTTAGGACATCCAGAGAGAGAGAGAGGAGAGAGAGAGAGAGAGAGAAGAGAGAGAGAGAGAGAGAGAGAGAGAGAGAGGGAGAGCACAGAGAGAGAGAGAGCGTAGGGAGAGGGAGAGTCAGATTCCAGGATAGCGGAAAGAGAGGGAAAGAGAGAGGGAGGGAGAGAGAGAGAGGATGGCCCAACCTTAAAGCAGAGACAACTGAAGTAAACAGGAAATTCCACGGGTCTTATTGCTCAGCTTAACGTTGCTTTTATTAAATGCAGAGACCATGCCAAGCTGTAAATTCCTAGAGCAAACAAACCTTTTTCCTTCTCTCGGGATAAAAGAAGTGTGCCCCGACTGAAACATTTCCACCGCGCTTTTCTGTCCTTCCGTTTTTATGTCTTCTTTCGTTTCGTATCTGTTTTTTTTTAATGTTCATGATGTTTTATTTGACAGGTTTTTTTTTCTTCTTCGTTATGTATGTGTGTGTGTGTGTGAGTGTGTAAGAGAGAGAGAGAGAGAGGGAGAGAGAGAGAGAGAGAGAGAGAGGAGAGAGAGAGAGAGAGAGAGAGAGAGAGAGAGAGAGGAGAGAGAGAGAGAGAGAGAGAGAGAGAGAGAGAGAGGGTTGATATTTATACCATTTACTAAGTGTATTCCATCGGTTGTCGGTGATTGTGAGTGCATACATGACTAGAAACTGATTGACTGACTGACTGACTGACTGACTGATTGACAGGACTGATTTTGTGCACCGCAACAACAACAACAGGGTCATATGGTCCTGTATCTACTAAGAGAAATACACCAGCTAACCACATTCACTCACGCCTAACCAACACAAAACAACGCGTTACAAAATAAGTATCTGATCTATAAAAAAACAATTCTATACATCAAATTCATCAACAACAACAACAAAAACAACACCAACAACAACAAAAAACACTACAAAAGAAACACAAACGCTAATTCAAATCAGCGCCTTTCCTTAATCAAGACAGAGACAAACAACCACCTCTCTCTCTCTCTCTCTCTCTCTCTCTCTCTCTCTCTCTCTCTCTCTCTCTCTCTCTCTCTCTCTCTCTCTCTCATCCTCACACTGCAGACAAAACAAACTATTCAGCAACACAATCAGAGAAATGTTTTCATAACTCCCTTCCCAGTGAACTTGATCGATATACGACGCCCAAGCCGAGCCCCTCAGCCACGGCCTCACCCAGACGGAAGGACGTGACAGCCAAGAAGGAAAGAGGGAAGGAGGGGGAAGATGCAACTAGTGTAAACCTCCATCCTCACACAGCTTTGATAACACTTCTATGGGTTTCTCGTCATCTGGGATCTGAGGGAGGAAGAATGAGAGAGAGAGAGAGAGAGAGAGAGAGAGAGAGAGAGAGAGAGAGAGAGAGAGAGAGAGAGAGAGAGAGAGAGAGAGAGAGAGAGAGAGAGAGAGAGAGAGAGAGAGATTGTAGTTATGTAGATAGATGATTGTTGTTGTTGTTGTTGTTGTTGTTGTTGTTGTTTTTGTTGTTGTTGTAGGTATTGGGGGTGGTGATGTTAGAAAAAAATACGTGGGAAGATAAATCAGTTACCCCGGAATGATAAAAAAAAAAAAAAAGGAAAAAAAAAAAAACATATATATAGACATAAAACAAAAAGCAATAAAACAGAAAATAAAACACGTAAAATGACAAATTCTGATAGAAACGGAACAATTCAATTAAAACTCACCCACCATTTTTTGTTTCCAGCGCTGATTCTGTGTTTTATTTAATTTGACGAATAATCATAAAAAAAAACCCTGATTGACAAAAAAAAAAGTAAACATCAGGCAATACAAAATTTGGACTGTATCTCATTAGTTTGGAGTGTGTTATAGGGGCATCTATTTACTCTACCTATTCTGGCTCATTCTCTTTTATTTGCACAATTTCCATTTGGAGGGGAAGGGGAGAGGGACGACACACAGAGAGGGAGAGGGAAAAGGGAGAGGGGCAAAAGGATATATATGAAAAAAAAGAAAAAGATAGAGATAATCACATTTTTCATTCATTCATTTATTTATCCTCGTTATCCCAGGTAAAGGTATGCAACAAGCTTCATTTCGGGACATCAGCTTTGATTATTTATATATATTATGTGACTTTTTTCCTCTGTGTTATTTCATCTTATGGTTTGGCAGCGCATCGGGGCTTTATTTCTGGGAAGTGAGGGGCGCCCAGTGGTAACGAGGTCGATGGCTGGCCGGCCGCTACTCTCCTTTATTTCCGTCGTGCTCCCAAAGTTATAGAGGCAATCGGTCGTGATTTTCTTGTTTTTGTTTCGTATTTTAATTCTTTCGTCCCTATAAATAAATGAGTGTGTGGCGGTGGTGGTGGGGGGTGGGGGAGGAGGTTTTGTGTGTGTAAGGGGTTTGGGAGGACGAGTGTGTGTGTGGTGTGTGTGTGTGTGTGTGTGGTTCTAGTGCCATGGCTATTTTTGTCAGTAAGCTGCTATACAACAACAACTACTACTACTACTACTACTATTCTTTCTACACTGGGTGTGTTTTCAAATCTGTATCTCTTGGAACTAATAAGTAAATCTGCGCAACTACATGCACACCTCCGTTTCACCGCACTGCTCCACCCAACTAAATGAACATCAAGCCCACCTCTTACTTAACGTAACCTAACCTACAACTACTCCTACTACTGACGTCATGGTTTTTCAGTCAGTCACCTGATTTAAGTTTACCTAGCCTATCTTACCTAATCTAATTTAACCTTACCTAATTTAACCTAACCTAGGCTGCAGCTCTTACTTCTGACTTCACGATTTGTCCTTCATTGTTCACTCTGGCAACTAGAATTTCATCCGCCACGCCATACAGAATCACACCATCTGTCCCCGAACGTCCCACCAGCACTGCACTCCCCGCCCGTGTTCTCTGTAACCTTGGAAAGAGTAAATAGTTTAAATATGTGGAGTGGGAATGCGGAGGGAAGCAGGACAAAGTGGTGAGCCTCCAAATGGACTTCAATTTTTCACTATCATACGCAATTTATATTCCTTTTTGTTGGAAAACGAAAAGGTATATATGCTCCGATTTTAATTCTACCTGCGCGAGTCGCCCGTCGGTTCCTATTGAGTCGTGCTGAATTTGAGAGAATCGCTGGTCAGTTTGTTCCGGAGATGCGGGCACGGGCGGATCCAAACGCTTTGCTTGACGGATAAACAGATGAATAAACAAGACGCATTGTACTGCATGATACGCATTTTACGCAAGAGCAAATCTCCTCACTCCAATCACTCTTTTCCAGTCACACGAGCAACGCAATCCATCAGTCTCAATACGTCAATTACCACCATTCCATTGAGCACCAGCAGCCCTGAATCTTTCACCGAGGGCAAAACACTCCGTCTTCCCCCGCCGTCACCGCCACAATCTTTCAACTTAACTCCGCAATCTTTCCTGAGAGCGGCCCTCCAGGCAACATCTCCGCTGGCCATTCTGAGCGGGAAATGTTCCTTAGAGCGCCTCCCGGTTGCTCAGCTCGAAGCACTTCTCGTCCCGTCTCCCTCCTGACTTCTTCCTGATCCGCCTGAGCCTCCAGTTTCAGCCTCCCTGCCTTTTCCCCGCCTCATCACCCCTGCCAGATTCCCGGTGCTCTCTCCACTTTCGCTTAAATTCCTCCACACAGTGAGTGCGTCTTCAAAACTCCCTTATGCTTCCTCGCTCTGTTCCTCTCTTCCTCTTCCTCCCGTGAACCGTCCACTAAAACTATTTGGCCGCCACTCGCTGAGAGAAGGGACTTTGGGCATGAAGTACAGGAATATCTATATGGTCCGTGGAGGGAAACGGTGCACCTTTGTCCCGGCCTGAAAGTATCCAACAATAACATTTACACACCAAATAGATCCCCGAGGACCTTCAGGGTGGCGAGGAGACCCAATAGAGGCTCTGTGGCGCAGGGCCCAAGAGAGCGGCAGGAAGGGGCGGAGAGGCTCGGGATGATGGCAGGTTCGGTGGAAAAGGGAATTGGATTTCTTTGTTTGCGTGTGTGTGCTACAGTGAAAAGCCAACCTGAGTCAATGTTAGAGTTGGGAGAAAAATGAAATACTTATAGACTCCGGTGGTGGCGAGGTGACGTCTGGGAATTCTCATATTAAGAGGGAATCTTCACCTTATGAGCTCCTCCTCCCTCATGGCTTTCCTGTGTCCTCGTCCCTTCGCTGCACACACTCAATGAAAACCTGCGTTATTACATTCTCCCTCAGCCGCCCCAAAACAAGTCGTGGTGAAGCAGTTTTCAAAAGCAAAGCTTGTTTTATTTCTCGAGTTCCATCTTCCAGTTCCCACAAATTGAGGTGATAATGAAGGAAAGATGAGATCAACTTTTTCCTTTCTCTCTCTCTCTCTCTCTCTTTTTTTTTTTTTGAAGTGCGTCTCGTTGTTTCTCTTGCTAGACATGCTTCATAACACTACACATTCTCTCTCTCTCTCTCTCTCTCTCTCTCTCTCTCTCTCTCTCTCTCTCTCTCTCTCTCTCTCTCTCTCTCTCTCTCTCTCTCTCTCTCTCAATATGTTCTTGTTGCCCTTCTTTAAATATGAAAACATACACACACACACACACACACACACACACATACACCTACCTACCCACCCACCCACCTACCCATCCACACACACACACACACACACACACACACACTAGTACATGGCACACTGGAATAGTCTAATAGGTCTTGCCTCGTCACCAGGTTTAGACAACAACGTTTACACACACACACACACACACACACACACACACACACACACACACACACACACACCTTCACTTGACCAACCTGCCATCTCTATGTATACACCTTCGTTGACATCAAGTTCACCAAACATATCTTGTAAATATAGTAGTGTGAACGCAAAATGGACAACAGAAACTTTCCCAAGCAAAACTTTCACCTATTCTTTCTCTGCACGCTCTCTCTGCAGCTTCCTTGTCGCTGTTGCTTCGGCCGTACATATACTAAAATTGGAACGATACAGAGAAGATTAGCATAGCATGGCATAACTAATATCAGAGTGTCTGGGAGGAGCTGGACTTGAAACTTCTCGAGCTATTTTTTATTTATTTATTTATTTTTTATTTTTTTATTTTTTTTTATTTTAATGCGATTAGTTTGACTTCTGATAGGAGTGAAATTAATGGCCTGAGAGATGGTAGAAAAATCTGATCTTCGGTAAATGGCTAACTCAGGTATGATTATTTTGTCTTTTTAATTGATGGTTATGTGTGTGTGTGTGGACAGGAAGACTGTTACTTGATGACCCTGATGTTTGGTAAAGGGTAAATTAAGGCATATTGCGAGAGCTCGTTTCTCTTCGGTGGAGACGTGCGTGGATAGTTTATGGCGGTACTGTATTCACCCACTTGCTAATAGAGTATGGCACGTGCTATTGCATTTGAGTAGGACTAGTGGATTGCACGGCTTTACTAATGAAGAATGAAATTAAAAGCATTTACAAGATTCCATCACTCCATTTTCAATCAGTGTAGTAGTCTGAGATAACGAGTGTGAACTAAACTTATACTGACATTTTATCAAGATAGAGGAAAGGCCATGCCAGTCAAAAGCTCGTATCGACACACGTGGCTTCGATCACCAGAAGACCAGCACTGATCCATTAGTTTACAAGCGGTAGTAACTAAAAAGTCCTTATATCTCAGCAGCTAGTGATGATGGGAAGAGACGTACAGCCACTGCTCGCCGCTGCTGCATCAGGCGCTGATCTGGTTGGTTTCAAAAGGAAGCCATGGCGGGATGCAGACTCTTGGAACAGTTTTTAAATTCATAAAAAGGAAGAAGCCATAATTTTGCGAGACTTAAGTATGGAAAGTAATGCTATCGCGACTCTCTCTCTCTCTCTCTCTCTCTCTCTCTCTCTCTCTCTCTCTCTCTCTCTCTCTCTCTCTGTTTGCTCGTGAAAGAGAGAGCGAGAGAGAGAGAGAGAGAGAGAGAGAGAGAGAGAGAGAGAGAGAGAGAGAGAGAGAGAGAGAGAGAGAGAGAGAGAGAGAGAGAGAGAGAGAGAGAGAGAAAGAGAAAGAGAGAGAGAGAGAGAGAGAGAGAAACAGACGGAATGAAGAAAAGAATGAAGAATACTATTAACTATTGTAAAAGACTCCTGCCTAGTAACAAAACTCTGTACTTCATTAAAACTCCCCTCCAGTGAAAGAAAAAATGCGAACAGCCATGCAGCACTGAAAAAAAAATAAAAATAAAAAAACAAAAAAAAAAACTATGAACTTGATGACCTGCAAGAACATCCATCAAGTGAAGCCCTCAGACTGGTGCCTCGCTTGTTCATCGCTGACAAAATTTTCCTCAGATCTTTGAAAAAATAAAAATCCAATTAAGGGAGAACAAACAGCAGGGAAATTTCAGTGTAGTTGTAGTATTGGTCTCCTATGCCCAAGAATAGTGAACAGATACAAGGAGACTGGGTGTGTTGTCAATACTCGTCTTTCTCTTCTGTATTCAAGTCTGCGCTCATTATACGAACAACGATCAGAAAAAGGAAACGGTTAATATTTTTTTTTGTTTTCCTCCTCTTTTTTTTTTTATTTAAGTTTTAGCTTCTTACAATAACAAGAATTAGAGAAAAACGGGCATGCTGTCGATATTGCTTCGTGTTTTTTTCTGCTATATTGGACTTTCGGCTCTACTGCACGAAAAAAAAAAAAAACGATAAGAAAAAAATAAAAGAGCAAATAACATTATTCCTTCCCAATACTGATCTGCTTATACGTAAAACGATAAGAGAAAGAAACTGGAAAAATTATCGATACGTTTAGTCTTTCACGTCTATAATGTAATTTTGTCCTCTCCCTTACACGAACAACGACCATAAAGAAGAAAGGCAAAAATATCACTCATTTGTACGTCTCTGCATTGAAACCTTAAGTCTCCTTGCATGAAGTGTGATTGCAACAATGGAAACGGAGTAGACAGTCAATATTATTCGGCTTTCTTTATTTCTACATGCAGGTTTTAGTCTCCTCCTTGCACAAATTGCGACCAGTGAGAAGGAAACTGCGCAAATTATCAATATCATTCATCTTTGTCTCCTTTTCCTTGTGCAGCGTAGCGGACAATTGTCACTACGCTGCATGCTCCTCACAAAGGCGTCAAGGCGATGAGAGGCGAGAGTGATTCAAAGGCCGGTGTCGCTTTAATAGTCCGTCCACTACACGCACCGAATAGACCCCTTGAGCTGCACACACGCACGCACACACGAGCGCGCGCGCGCGCGCGCACACACACACACACACACACACACACACACACACACACACACACACACACACACACACACACACACACACACACACACACTGAATAATATTTGATGCATAGAAAATTTAAACTTTTTCTCTTCGTTTTCGGTGAACATAGTAAGAAATATAGAAAAGAAGAAAGAAGAGTCTCGCTGATGAAATTCATGAGAGACATTTAATATTAATTTTTAACAGGTGAAACGTATTCCGGTTCGCCTTTGAATGTCGGGGTTGAGACAAATTAAAACCACGCAAGGAACAAGGTGCAATACAATACTACAGTGGGTGGTACTGCACAGAAGCATTTACCGTGTTTATACATATATATATATATATATATATATATATATATATATATATATATATATATATATATATATATATATATATATATATATATATATATATATATATATATATATATATATATATATGAATTATTTAATTATTTACTTTTTGTCTTAACGATGGCAGAATATGGATGAAACATTGAGAGAAAAAGGTGCAGTGTGAGGGAAGAGATAAAAAACGAGACTGCCTTAAAGTGAGAGAGAAAAAAACATCGAGTGTACATCACAGATCTTGAAAAGTTACGAGTTCAAACAAATTTAAAATTATATATTTTAATTAAGGTTAATGCTTAGTCTCTATTATAAAGATATGAGGTTGAGTGAGATTTTTTACTTTTTTTTTTCAAACAGCACACATTGGAAGAAGTTTAGGATGACACACGAAGATTAAGACGATCACTGGCAATTTATAGAGAAAAATGAGACTAAGTTTGAATCTCTTGACGTTATAAATACATAAAATTAAACCGAGTTTGAAAGCCAGCACCTTTTAAACAAGTCTGATATATGAAGATTAACTCCTTTACTGCCAAAGAGAATTTTTCTTTTAATACATATACTCGTATATATCTTTAGAGGCACTGTTATTGCAGCAACAATCTTAAAATAGTTTTGTAGCATGAAGAAAAATTTAACTTCCTTTTCTCTCTTTTTTTTTTTTTTAAGAAGGTTAGCGAAGGACGATCATAGCAGAAAAAAAAATATTACATCTAATACTTATAATAGACAGATGAGGCTGGCTGCCAATCCACTACCCTCTACAATGTAGCGATAAAGAGGTGACGGGAGGCAGCGGGATCAATACGAGTACCGCCACCACGCCGGGCGCTACTCTCCCTCAAGACCCGCAGTGCATACCCTCGTAAATCTTTATTCCCTCGATATCTTGCTGTACCGAGGCTGGGAAACATGTAAGTGGGATATAACTGATCGCCTCACATTTTCCAGTCTTCAGAATATGTAAGGTACTGAAATAGTGGAAATGAATGTATCTCCTATACAGTAATTTTTGAACTCTTTTACTACGATATACTAATTCATAGCACTGAAAATTACTGTACAAATAATTTCTTTCAGTACTATGATAAAGAGAAGTGACTGATATAATAGATTCCATTGTCTAGCCAGTATGATGCTTAGATGTGGCAGTTGAACAAAGGGAAATAAGTGAGTGGTTTGTGATTAAGGGACGATGTGTCAGTAGTAGAGAAAATGTTAAACGAATTACTGAACTGGAAAATATAATAAAGTTTCTCTTTTTTGAACTGGGAAATACAATAGTTTTTTTTTTAAGTAAAGAATCCTGAGAAAGACCATTTTTTTTCCAATAAGTCGTTTAAGTACTAAAAAAAAAAAAAGAAAAAAGTCATAAAACTTAATTATTTTTCGAATTTTCAGCAACATTTAGAAATTTAAAGGAATATATGAATTCACCAAATTGCAGTAAATTCTTCTATCTCTCCCTCCCTCCCTCCCTTCCCCCTCCCTTCATTAAGTAATCCATCAAAGGATATCACTAAAATCTGGCGTATCCATCCACCTATTCACTAATCCGTCAACTAATTAAATAAACAATCAGCAATCGACCTCACCAAAATTACGTCTATCCATCCAACCATCCACTGATCAGTCCACCAACCAGTTAATCAATAAATCAATCAACCTCATCTATCCATCCATCCATCCCCAAATCAATCAATTAATCAATCGATCTCACCACAACCACAAGCAGGTCCATCCATCCATCAGTTATTCAGTCAGCTTCACTAAACTTCAGCTTACCTATCCATCTATCACCCATCCATCAATCATTTCATCAATCAACCTCATCAAAATTAAGTCCATTCAATCATTCATTAACAAAATACTAATCAATCAATCGACTTAACCAGAATTAAGGCTGCCCATCTTTCCATCCTCCCTCCCTTTTTCCATCAACAAATCCATCAATCACCCAGCGGACTTACAAACCACGTACGCTAATTTTCCCACACCCTTCCATACCGGCGGTCCGCAGCGGCGCCGAACTCCCGCTGCAGACAACACGAGGGGGTCGTTGATGCCAAATTGACAGGAAAGATGAAATGCGCTCATGTGTTTTCGGTTTATGGTGGCGCGGACCATGACATAGTGGCGACAGTGGTGGTGATGTGGTGGCGGTGAAGCGTGTGACATAGTAGTAGTGGTGGTGGTGGTGGTGGTGGTGGTGGTGGTGGTGGTGGTGGTGGTGATGGTGGTGGGGATGGTGAAGCGTGTAATAGAGTAGATGTGATGGTGATGAACAGTTGATAGTGATGATTGGTGGAAGTTGTGGTGATGTGAAGTTTGTTTCTCCTAACGTTGGGAAAAAACGTGTGTGTGTGTGTGTGTGTGTGTGTGTGTGTGTGTGTGTGTGTGTGTGTGTGTGTGTGTGTGTGTGTGTGTGTGTGAGAAAGGATCTTACGATATATTCTTACACACACACACACATACACACACACACACACACACACACACACACACACACACACACACACACACACACACACATACCATAAGTAAAAGAAAAAAAAAGAAAAAAAGAGAAATTAAAGAACTACAAAAAAAATAAATAAATAAACGACCACCACACTTGTAGAGGGAAAAAAATAACATTAAAAATACTAAAAAAAAAAAGTCACAAAATCAGAGAATAGATTAAAAACAATAAAAATACAAACAAACAAGAAGAATAAAAACCCCACCAGCAGCAGGAGAGCACTAAAAATTCCAGCCTTATTCGTTCCATGCAATAAACAAAAAAATAAAAAAAATCACCATGGAGTACTGGACGCATTGATCAGAGAGAGAGAGAGAGAGAGAGAGAGAGAGAGAGAGAGAGAGAGAGAGAGAGAGAGAGAGAGAGAGAGAGAGAGAGAGAGAGAGAGAGAGAGAGAGAGAGAGAGAGGGGGAGGGGGTCAGGAAACACAATAATCGGTGCTAATATAAAGGTGAAGCGCTGCAGGTGAGGTGTGAAGTAAAGCCACATCCCAGTGTGTGCTGGCGGGTGGAGCGATGGATGGCTTCACCCGGCTTCACGAGGCTTAACTGGCCGGTAATGCAGTGAAGCCATATACACCGTTACGACTCAAAAGGTGTTTATGGCAAGGCACAATTAGCGTTTTTTTAATGTTTTTTTTTTTTTCTTTATCAGTCAACACCTACTTTTTCCTCTGCTTTTTAAATTTCTACTTTTTTTTTACTTTTTGTTTCTATTTTTTTTTTTTTTTTTGGCACGCAATGAACACTTGTCATTCTCTCTCTCTCTCTCTCTCTCTCTCTCTCTCTCTCTCTCTCTCTCTCTCTCTCTCTCTCTCTCGTGGAATAAAATACCCATTATTTTGTATCCCAGTTAATGTTTAAAGTGTTTTTTTTTTTACGCTTTGGTTATATTTTAAGTGGTAATTTGCGTTTCTGATTTAGATGATGGTATGAAATAATGAAATATCACTTAATGTATTCAGTGATTCAGGTAAATTTCTCTCTCTCTCTCTCTCTCTCTCTCTCTCTCTCTCTCTCTCTCTCTCTCTCTCTCTCTCTCTCTCTCTCTCTCTCTCTCTCGTTATACACACAAAGGCGCAATCTGCTCATTCATCAATAGTCTCTCTCTCTCTCTCTCTCTCTCTCTCTCTCTCTCTCTCTCTCTCTCTCTCTCTCTCTCTCTCTCTCTCTCTCTCTCTCTCTCTCTCAATACTCAATGAACTTTCACATTTCAGTTTCACTCTCACCCAGTACCAATTACTCGTAGACTGACCACCAAGCACAACAGACTGGGAAGGACAGAATACCATTGTTACTTGAGTATTGCAGGTTGAGGTGGAGGTGGTGGTGGTGGTGGTGGTTTGGTAGAGTTGTCATTACATCCTTAAATTCTGTTAGTCATCAAATGGAAGCAAATATGTGATACGTCACGGCGCACTGAAATATTTTCACTTTACCTTTAAAACCTGCAATCAAACTCTCCTTTTTTTCTATGGGCAGGTATAAGGGAAAAGTCATCAAGCCAGCTAGGCCCGGCATTTGCACATTTTTACCTTTACATTTCGGTTCAGTTATTTCCCCGACTGATCACCATGCACATGTGTATTGATGACGGGTGCCCGCAGCCGCCATGCACTGAACACACCCACCCTGCATCACTCCATCCATCTCATGACTCCCTTTCCCATCACCATGCACAACGTTCTACATTACACCCGAAAACTAGCCACTCCTCTTTGCCTTTGCTATATATTACTACTTTATGTATCAGGTAAGAAAATAATACTCGACTCTTTTCCTTCACCATGTACCTGCATTGCACACGAAAACAAGCCATTCCTCTTTGCCCATAGCTCTTTTTCCCATCAGACAACAAAAAAAGACGGTACTCTTCTCAACACACCCTCCCTGCATCACTCCATTCCTCTCTTGCCTCCCTTTCCTATCACCACGTACTACTCTGCATTACATATGAAAACTGGTTCCTCCTCTTTGTCTTTGCTTTTTATAGTACTACTTTCTCTGTCAGAAAAAAAAAAAAGTTATACTCTTCATCATCCATGCATCACTTCA
>NC_087154.1:5910000-5922500 GCF_035594125.1 Scylla paramamosain
AGAAATCAGCGGGAGAACATTTCCCTCTACTCGGCTCACCTCCATCATGCGCATCCATTTAAACGACGAGCAGTGAGGGCAAACTTTCAACTCTGAGTGAAATGAACTGCTCCTTTTTCTTTCTCTCTCTCTCTCTCTCTCTCTCTCTCTCTCTCTCTCTCTCTCTCTCTCTCTCTCTCTCTCTCTCTCTCTCTCTCTCTTCTCTCTTTCCACTCCTTTCATTTCTTCTTCCTTCCTCCTCTTCCTTCTCAAGTTCCTCCCCTCTCTTCCCATATATCCTCCTCGCCTTTCTTCTTATAATTACACATTCCCTTTCCTTCTGTTTATCCTTTTCCGCCTTCTCCTTTACTCCATCCTCCTTTGCATCATCTCCCTTCTTCCCTCTATCCTTGTTCCCTTGCTTTCATTATCTCCTTTCACACCTCCACTTCCTTTTACCCGCGTCTTTCCGTTTCTCCAGCTCTCCTCTTCCTTCATCCCCTCATCATCATCTTTCGTTCCTCCTACACGTTTTTTTATTACTTTTTTTTCTTTTCCTTCTTAAAACTCTCATTATCATAATTATTTTTCATCCTCCAGCGCTTACTTCCTGCACCTCTTCCACTTCTTCAGAATTTAGTATATCCTTTTACTGTTCGTCTTCATTATCATCATTCTCAAATACAAAAGGGAGAAAGAAAAAACGTCATAGTGAGAATAAGTGATGATGAAGATTATGGGATTTGTGCCATGTATGTATTTTCTTTGGGGGGGCGGGGTGAGATATGGGGTGGGGTGTTTGAGCTGAGAATAAGGAAAATAACACTAGTCAGATTCTATTCAGTAAAAGTGGAATTATAGGAAATTAAAGCCAGCAAGTGCAAGGAAGCTGAAGACTGCACTGAAAAACAGAGCACAAGAAGATTATTTTTTTTTTACTTTCAAGAAGAGAAATAAGAGCGTAACGTTTTATTATCGGTGTTGGTATTGATTATTAAAAAAAAAATCCATTAATTGGTTTACTCTTTCATAGACGATACATTATCATTTCTAAAAGCAGGGGAACACTGTTTTGATGTTCCTGGAAGCAAGGAAACATACTGTGATATGTTTTGAAAGGTAGGAAACTTCTTTTGACATTTACAGAAGGAAGGGAACTTTATTCAGTATCTCACAATGCAAGAGAGCAATTTGACACATTTTAGACCATTTTATTCATTTATTTATTACTCTTTTTTTTTTTACATCCTCGGAAGCAAGAACATTTATTTACATGTTTGGAAGGAAGGTAACTTTTTTTTTACTTTTTCAGAAGCAAAGGAATATATATATATATATATTTTTTATTTCTCTGGAACCGAGAGATTTCTTTTATCTTTTAATCTTTGGAAGGAAGGGAACAGTTTTTGACATTTTGGGAGGAAGGAAGCATTTTCTTTTGACACCGTTGAAAGACACGGAACTTTTTTTTTTTTAACGTTTTGAGAATCACGGGAACATACATTTGATATTTTTTAGTCAAGAGTGCAGTAATTTTGACATCTTTGGAAGCAAGTGACATTTTTTTTTGACACGCAAGGAATAAAGAAAGGATAAAACAAAAAAACTTATATTCAAATATAAAAAAAAAGGGTGCAGTAAACCTCAGCATTTGATAAGATACATTTTTCAAATCCGTGAGGACTTGACACGTGACGGTACTGCGAAACACTGGGAGGAGAGAGAGAGAGAGAGAGAGAGAGAGAGAGAGAGAGAGAGAGAGAGAGAGAGAGAGAGAGAGAGAGAGAGAGAGAGAGAGGAATATATACAGCATTTTTCCTTTGGGAGGAGCGACCCACTGGATGCTTCATGAAGGGGCGCTTGCATACACCCACGCACGCACCCGTACCCGCACCCACACACACACACACACACACACACACACACACACACACACACACACACACAGAGAGAGAGAGAGAGAGAGAGAGAGAGAGAGAGAGAGAGAGAGAGAGAGAGAGAGAGAGAGAGAGAGAGAGAGAGAGAGAGAGAGAGAGAGAGGACGGGAGAGTCTTTTATATTCTTCCTTCAAAAAAGTATAAACTGCAGCATCTCTCTCTCTCTCTCTCTCTCTCTCTCTCTCTCTCTCTCTCTCTCTCTCTCTCTCTCTCTCTCTCTCTCTCTCTCTCTCTCTCTCTCTCTCTGTGTGTGTGTGTGTGTGTGTGTGTGTGTGTGTGTGTGTGTGTGTGTGTGTGTGTGTGTGTGTGTGTGTGTGTGTGTGTGTGTGTGTGTGTGTGTGTGTGTGTGTGTGTGTCTGGGCTTGCCAATTCGCCGACAATTACAGAATCGGTTTTCCGCAGTCCGATATCAGACTCCATTACTATATATTTATTTTCAGCCCTTTATTTCCCATGGAAGAACGGACAGGGAAGGGTGAGAGAGAGAGAGAGAGAGAGAGAGAGAGAGAGAGAGAGAGAGAGAGAGAGAGAGAGAGAGAGAGAGAGAGTCCCGCATATTTATCAAGTAAGTGGCTAAGGCACACTATTTCTTTTCTATTGTGGGAATGGCGTTGTCTGCACGCTTTATGTATTTATTTATTTATTTATCTTATTTATTTATTCACCTTATTTCGTCTTGTTTCATTTATTTCCTTTCACCCTTGACAAGACACCCTGACATACCAAAAAGAGGAGAAAAAATCACTCCACCTTATGTACTGGAGCTTGTTGAGACTTCCCACCTCCACCTAATGCTGAACACACCTTTTTTTTTTAATACTGCGCAGGAATCTTTATTGATCTAACGCTGTCTGCCTGCCAATGTTGAAGGATTACTGCATCTTCCCCTTTTGATGGAGAAGATAACTTGTACTTGATGTCTAATTATACTCGCATGCAATAATAATATAGGTCTATACATCACAGTGTTTACTAATAATACGGAGAAAGAGCGTACAAAAGAATATACACTAAGTAATGAAGGTGAATTATTCTTTGCAGTAGTCCCTTTTAAGGAAACACCAGGTGAGGCCTGTGTTCCTGTCTCCCCATAACACTTAGCACACTCGCATCTGAGTTAATAATGGGAGTCTTTCATCATTATCACACGCGTCGTACTCACACGGTACTCTGCTCCTATAAAAGATAACTCTCTCATTTTTTTTTTTATCATTATTACACTTATCACTAATGTTACGACTCATTTTTCCCTCTAAATGCAATGTTATTTTTTCCTTTTTACCAGCTATCCTTTTATCCTACTCTTCAGTTAAAACTCTCACGGCTCTGTATAACAAAAAAAAAACGATACTAATATTTTCTCCTTCATTACTATCTTTTATCACTTTTTTTTTTGCTCTAAACATCATTATATATATTTTTTTCCCTTTCTACCTGTTAACCCTTTCATTATACTTATCACTATCTTCTCAAGCTCTGTATCCCTAAAAACAAAACTATTTCTTTCTCTTTCATCATTGCAGTATTATCTTCACAAATGTTACGGCGCTGTTCCGCTCGAAAAACCGTCGCACTATTTTCCCTTTCTGGCAGCCACGGGGTCGGTAGGTACGTCCCCATCGCTTCACATTTAACCCACAAATCGATTGATGGACCGAATGTGCCTCAATGGACAGGAAAAACGTTGATATACTGTACTGTGAGGTCGTTCTCAATTCTCATGCGATCTCGAAGCAACACTCGCTGCCATCGTGTTAAATATAGATGTACCGAATAACACACACACACACACACACACACACACACACACACACACACACACACACACACACACAGATAACACTTACTTAGTTAGCACTTCACCGTCCAACATCGGCACAACACAAACTGTCATACGTACTGTACATAACACGCTTTAAAGAAAAATTATATTTAACACTGAAAACAAGAGGGCCCCGCGCGTGTTCTAAACCTAAAACACTGTAACACACTCATACATTACACAAGGGAAAACAGGTGGCGGCGTAGAAAGTCTCCTAAACCCCCCGTCGCAACATACCACTTAAATATGACACGTTAATCATCTTGCCCGTTGCTGACTCTCGCCTTTAAGAACGACTTGTTGTGCTCTGTGTCAGGCCCACCACAACCACCACCACCACCTCTGGGACCCGCCTGTCTATTTTACGATTAATAATGTCCAACAGATAAATGGTTTGCAGGAGATCGACTGAACTACGAGTGTATCTTTTTTTTTTTTTTTTTTGAGAGTAGTGGCAGTGATTTTTTTTCGTATATTGAAGTCACTCATCATAAGTTATCATTGTTATTCAGTCTCGAATTCATCACCTAGACAAAAGCTTCCTAAACCTTCTCTGCTTATATATATCTGTCAGTTATCCGTCTATTCAAGGCTATATCAGCAAAACTTCTTGTTATACATGTACATAAAGTCTTCACCCTTTTATCATTCCAAAACTGCTATTATTTTTCACTACATTGTCAATTTGTTACCTACTCACTGCATGATGTGTATTGTGCTTGTCCTGCATTTTATTTATTTTATTATTCATTTATTCTTTTTTATCATCGCCAGGTTTCTATTATATCTATGTAATTGTCGACCTATTGTATCTCCTTGCCGCAATGATGTGTCCTCTCTGCCCTAACTTCTTTCATCATCGTTAGGTTTCCATCATGTCTCTCTAATTGACTATCTATTCTCTACTGCTTGCATAGCGTGTCCCGTATCTTTCCTTCCTTCTTTTATCATCGCCAGGTTTCTATTATGTCTCTCTAATTGCCTATCTACCCGGCGCGTGACGTATCCTACACCCACTGTACATCAAAAACAAACACATGAACTAATAAGAAACGCAAACAAAACAAACGGGGAGGAACCATTGCATTCAAACGTATTTTCCTCTTCTTCATGTTTTCCTTTCCCAATCCATTGACTATCACTCACACGCGCCATAACTTATGAACATTACAACGCACCCTCGTTATCACTACACTACAATGACCGTAACCTCGATATATTCCCGGCAGGCGCATCATGAAGTTCAATGCCCTAAATTCAGCGGGGCATTGATCAAGTTAACACCTTCGCATTGCACACTGCCGGAGGGGATCGGGTGGAGGGAGGGTAGAGAGGGGCTTGGTTTGAGAGTGGGAGACTGAGAGGAGGTAGGGGGGGGGATGTTGATGGGGGTTTATCGCTCTCTATGAAACTCTGGCCGTAACTTGCCTCGATTCACGGGCGGAGCTGCGAGGGGCGTTTAAGGACCGAGGATAATAAAGGCTTCTGGGGAGCGAAGCTACAGGGATGCAAGGTCGTGGGGAGGGTTGCTGAGATGAGGATGCAATGGGAGCACAAGCGAAGACAAACGAGGAACAAACAACAGGAGATATATGATCATGATAAAATTCTATCTTATCTAATGTGAGAGGCGTATGATTATAAAGGGTAGACTAATACGACGAATGCGAAGAGGATACAAGGAAAACACAAGGGAACACAAATGACTGACAAACAACATCATGTATCTTAGGTCTTTACGATCTAGTTCGTGAATAGCCTAATCTAATCTAAAGTGAGAGGCGTGTGATTGTAAAGGGAAACTTAATCTATAAACTCAAAATGAGAAGCGTGTGATTGTAAATAGAAATTATTTTAAAGGTTAATATGAGCAATGAGTATAACATGATGAAAGTTATATTCTACTTTTGGGAAGAGACCTCAGTTATGTCGAGATGAATACTCTACTTATTTCGAATTGTTTACGGCCCTCGTTGTGTCCTTACGACTCTTTTACCATGACGACGATGCGTAAATCAAGGTGCAAATAGGACTCAGCATTATATAGAACTTTCGATATCTCTTTTTTTCGAAATGTTTAAGGTTTCATTGAGTACTCGCAATTTGTTATACGACGGCTAGTAAAACAAAGTGAAAATAGGACTTAACACTATGAACAACTTTTGACATACTCATCTATTTGAACAACACACAAACACACTATACACTGGTTGAGAGGCGTAAAGCACAAAACTGCGCAGGCAACCTATTGAATGCTCTTTGTATGGATCAACCCACACGATGGATTAGCTCCCGGATATCCTGTTGTGTACATAGGGCTCACAGGAAAGCAACGGCCATAGAGGTGATCACAATTATAACCCCTAATACTTTCTCTCAGGACACTCCTATCGACTTAGCTGTAAGTGAAGCGGTCTTAGAAGGTTCACCAAAACACATGACTCGTGGATCTGAGCATTTCTTCATAAACAAATCTATTTTAAAAGGTTCGCCAAAACCCGACAAAACTAATGGCGCGTGTATCTGAGCATTTCTTCGTAAACAAGAGCAATAATACCGAATGTGAAAGGCTGTGGTGAATTGTATATTCCACGCCCACCACACACCTTGTTAATATGCACACACGAGCTCATAAATGGAGCAGGAGCGCTATTGCTATTCAGGTTATGTGAATATCTTACATCTTCCATAAAGCCATTGGGTGCAGACTGAGTAACACTTTAACTGTCATGGTCATATTCAGTAACATTAAGTATTATGGATATTTGTTTGCATGGATAGAAAAAAAATAATAATAGGAGGCCAATTCAGTCTTTTTAGGGTATAAAACTATGAAACAGTTTTAGTTACGAAAGTATCTGAGAAAATTTTAGTTAAAAAATAATGCTTAGACTACATTATCAGTTTAAAAATAGAACAATACATTTCAAGAACCAGAAATACGAAAAATAAACCCTAAATAAGAGAACCATTGAAGTATTTCCAGCTCAAAAATAAGTCTTTTCTTCCTCAAACTGTAAGTGATGTTAGGAGAAACTGCCCAGTTCAGCAGTGAAAAGATTAAAAGTTGAGTCTGGAAAAGAAAACTGTTCTGTACAATACGGAAACCTCCTCCCTCGTCCACTTCACAGCATCCTCCTCTACTTGACCGTACCCAGACAGGCGACTCCTGCACCGCAACAAGACCCGCGCCGCTCACCACAAAGGAGTTCATAGCATTGTATTCCTCAGATTATTAGGTATTTGAGTAACTAGACTCGTGTGGTGGAAACCTATTGTATATTCAAACCCCGAGCGATGTAAACAATATCCGAGAGAGAGAGCAGAGAGAGAGAGAGAGAGAGAGAGAGAGAGAGAGAGAGAGAGAGAGAGAGAGAGAGAGAGAGAGAGAGAGAGAGAGAGAGAGAGAGAGACGGAGAGAGAGAGAGAGAGAGAGTTTACAGGCGTTACTTGCGTATAACTTTCACTCTTACTCGTCATTAGCGTCATTACTACCACTGTTAGTTACATGACATGCACTTGCGCGTTCACCATTACTCCTTACTCAGCCGCCGCCACCGCCACCACCACCACCACCATTACAAGTGAGCAGCATGTGGTGGTGGTGGCAGGTTGGGTTAATAAACACTACCTCCAGTCTGCCCTTCCACTGCACTACAGAGGCCTCCAAGACAATACTCGTGTGTGCGTGTGTGTGTGTGTGTGTGTGTGTGTGTGTGTGTGTGTGTGTGTGTGTGTGTGTGTGTGTGTGTGTGTGTGTGTGTGTGTGTTGGGGGGGGGGATTGAATGGATGGGTATGTGTGCGTTTGTGTGAGTCGGTGGGTGGGTATGTGTGTGTTTGTGTGGGTCCGTGTTTGTGTGTCCGTGTGTTACGTTGTCATCCAGAATTTCATTTTAATCTCATTTCAGGTTGTTACTAATTTCACGAAATGTGCTTTACGTATATTTGTTTTCCTTATTGCACGATTCCGCCTTATAATTATTCACTCTTCTTATCTTTGCAACGATCTGCACCAATCCTCTTCTATACACGTTTCTATCTAGATGTCCACCGTCTGGTTCGCTCTTACTCACTCTCTCTTGCCTATGACTATGTTACACGCCCCAGACTTTCATTGGGACACTTTTCAAAGGCCACAGAACTGTTTAGTCGAGTCCTCATGGATGCGTCTTCCCTCTCATGGCGCAGAATCCTTGTTGTGCTATCACTAGATTCATGAAAACACACTAGAAATTCCTATTAACGTCCATTAAAGCTTGCAAAAACTCGAGATAAGACGAAGAAACGTTTGTAAATACGGTCTTACATATAATGGAGCAAAATCTTTCTTACAACTCAAACCACTCCTCCTCCTCCTCCTTTTTTCTTCTTCTTCTCCTTCTTCTATTCCTTGTTTTCTCTCCTTGTTCTCCACAGCCAACATCTCCCTATCCCGCTCCGGTCCCTTGTCCAGTTAGCCATTCCTTGAAGCAGCTCCCTCCCTTTTAAGGCCGTAGAGCGCCGCGTATACTGGAAGCTGGGCGGGTGATCGGGTGTGCGTGATGTATGGCACTGCCGCTGCCGAGCACTGGGGATAAATTCAGTCTGAGAGCGAGAATAAGTGTAACGTGCCTCGGGTATTGCTTTCCTGTTTGGAGAATTAATAAGTGGTCTTGATGTAGTGCCAAACTTTGCATGGGTACGGTACGGTTTGAATGGAACCACCACTTTGGTTATTTTTGTATATAAATATATTTTTTTTTCGGACACAGTCTTCGAAAAGCGTTAGTTTCTCAGGTGACAATCTATCAGTGCATTGTTATTTTAGCGCAGTCTCAAAAAACGGCAAATTTATTTAAAGGCTGTCGCAGTGACCCCCGCTGTGACTCCTTCAGCTTGAGTGACTTTTTTACAGTTTTAAAAGATACATTTAAGTAATCTCATATAATTTTTATTTATTTATTTATTTTTTTTATATTCAAACGTACACCGTCTCAGAAGATTGCTAAGCTTGATATTTCGTTTTCAGTATATTCTCTAAATGACATCCCCAATATATTCCCATACACTCTAAGATAAAAGAAAAAAAGTATATATATTCCTGAGTTCCTTTGGTGAAAACTACAAGCATGCATCGGCTACTGCTTCCTCCAGGTCCCCTCGCTGGCGTCCTCCTGCGTGTTGACAACCTGAGTGCTGAAGCGGGCGAGTGTGGCAGGCATGTTGACACGAACCTGTGTGCTGTACATTTTTCGAGAATATATGATTTAGTTTATTAAAGACTGACTGACTTGTGCTGATGGGAAGGAGGAGGTGCGCTGAGTGAGTGTGTTTGCATGAGTACTTTAAAAAATATCAGGGTGTAGAGCTATGTATATGGAGAGAGAGAGAGAGAGAGAGAGAGAGAGAGAGAGAGAGAGAGAGAGAGAGAGAGAGAGAGAGAGAGAGAGAGAGAGAGAGAGAGAGAGAGAGAGAGAGAGAGAGAGAGAGAGAGAGAGAGAGAGAGAGAGAGAGAGAGAGAGAGAGAGAGTCTGAGAATAGGGAATGACTGGTATGGATAAAGGGGAAAAAAAGGGGGGGGAGGAGAGGAGAGAAAGTAAAGGCGATGTACTGCAGAGTAACATATAGACAACACACAGCTCTTCACCTCCACACGCTCCATCAGTACCTGCAAATTTTTTACACAACTTCTTTTTATCCGGGCACAAATCTCTCCTAACCGGACGCATCTTCACACATCGGGACATACCACCAGGACATAACCACCTACCTTATCCGGAAATACCACTTTTACATCTAAACAAAAAGATATGTCCTTATCCGGACTTTTCTTCTCATTATCCGAAACAAATCTGTCTTTTCCGGATGTATCACCAGGGCAAAACCACCTCCCTTATTCTGAAATGGTAACTTTTTATATTAAACACAAACACATACCTTATCTGGAGACGCCAACTCATTAGCCAAACTTCTTTAATCCGAACCCCGCCTGTCTTTTAACCGGACACACCTTCACTTATCCGGACATATCACTATCTTTTATCCATAGATACCTCTTTTACATCCAAACACGAACATACCCCTTATCCGAGCACGCCTCCTCACTATCCGAACAAATCCATCTTATCTGGACATACCTTCTCAAATCCGTTTCACCTTCAATCAATCCGAACACGTCCTCTCTAACCCCGGACATGTTTCCATTTACCCAGGGGCACTCACCCGGGTCGGAAAAAAAGCTCAGGGAGACACAGACGCGAGGACACTAATCAACTCCCATCACCAAATTTCTCTTTCCTGGTACAGTATGCATTCCTTGCCCTGTCACTATCCCTTCACTCCTTCCCTCCTCTCTTCGTCCTTCTCCTCTCTCTCTCTCTCTCCTTTCCTCGTTCTCTCCTCCTTTTGTCCTCTCTCTCTCCGTCCTTCCTCCCACTCTTCGTCCTTTCCCATCCTTCTCTCTCCTTCTCACCTCCCTCCACCATTCTCTCCGATCCTCTCTCCCATTCTCCTTCCTTCCCTTCTCCCTTCGTATTTCTCTTCCCCTCTCTCTTCTTCTCTTTTCCCTTTGCCCCTTTTAATCTTCCTCTCTCCCTCCTTCCTTTCTCCCTTCGCTCTTCTCCTCTCTCTTTCCTTTCCTCCTTTCCTCCTCCCTTCGTTCTTTCCCCTTCTCTCTCACTGCATCTCTTCCCTCCCTCCCCCTCTTTCGCCCTTCTCCTCCTCCCCTCTCCCTCCTTCCTTCCTCCCTTCGCCCATGTCCTCTCTCCTTCCCTCCTCCCTGCCTCCTTCACCTTTCTCACTCCGTCGCTCCCTCCTCACTCCTCCCTTCTCTTTCCTTCCTTCCCTTCCCTTCCTCCCTGCCTGCCGTCTTGTCTCTCCTCTGTCCCTCACTGCCCCCCTTCTCTTCCTATCTCTCCCTCCTCCATTCGTCCCTTCTCTTCCTCTCTTCTTCTTTCTCTCTCCTCCCTTCGGCCTTCTCTCTCCCTCCCTTCCTTCCTTTCTCCCTCCTTCCCTTCCCCCTTCTTATATTCCCTCTCTCCGTCCCTTCCTCCTTCATGCCCGCATCTTCTCCTCTCTCTTCCCCCTTCCTCCCCTCGTTTTAGGATCCCCGATAGCAAGAAAATTAGATATCCTTTCGCGGGTACCTTCCTTCGCTTTGGCGGTCCTTCACGAGGGAGCAGGAGCAGGGAGGGGAAGGGACACGAACTGGTTTCCGAAGTTTGGACAAAAAAGAAACCGTCATGACATCGAAATTTAGCCGGTCACGAATCAAGAGAGATTGTCATGCACTTTTTTTTTCTTTTTTTTTTTTTCTTATTTTTTTTGTGTGTGATTTTCCTCTCCATTTTCTTTTTCTTTTTTTTTCAGGAACTTTTGGGAATGATAGCTCTTGACTTTTTATTCTCTTTCTATTTTTGGCAGAAGGCTTATGGTTTTAATTGATGGAATGCCCTTCCTGGAACCCTTTTTTTTCTTTTCATTTATTTATCTTTTAGTCTCTTTGTGGAATGCTCTCTCTCTCTCTCTCTCTCTCTCTCTCTCTCTCTCTCTCTCTCTCTCTCTCTCTCTCTCTCTCTCTCTCTCTCTCTCTCTCTCTCTCTCTCTCTCTCTCTCTCTCTCTCTCTCTCTCTCTCTCTCTCTCTCTCTCTCTCTCTGTGTGTGTGTGTGTGTGTGTGTGTGTGTGTGTGTGTCCCTTCACTTTTGTCACCTTAATTCTGACTCACTTTCACTTCACCTTCGATATTTCAACGGGTACACTTTTTTTCTATAATGTTAATTTTGTTTCACTGCGCACCGTCATTGTTTTATATCTAGTTCTTTAATAACATTACTTTACCTGAATCTACGTAAATATATATCTTTACCTTACCGTATGTATGTGTGTGTGTGTGTGTGTGTGTGTGTGTGTGTGTGTGTGTGTGTGTGTGTGTGTGTGTGTGTGTGCTTGTGAGTATTGCATGTATAATTTTTACGAGCGCGAACACAGCCAAACGTACAATAATAGATGGACACACACACACACACACACACACACACACACACACACACACACACACACACACACACACACACACACACACACACACACACACCACATACATAAACAAAAACAAATATATAAGCCTCCCATATAAAGGTATCACGCACGGCTGCTACCACACACACACACACACACACACACACACACACACACACACACACACACAAAGAGGACACGTTAGAGGGACGCAGCTTTAGTTTTTATATTCTCTAACCAGAAAGGACACCGTGTGAGGTTCGCCTGACGCCGCCCACACGCTTCCTTCCTTCTCTTAACGCCTAACAATGCTTCACCAGCCTTAGAATTTATTTGACATGACACTTGCGTCCTTAAGTCTTCCTTTCCCGCATAAGTAACCCTCTCAAGTCGGCCTCTGTTAATAGTAAGGTAACGCTAACCCTCCTTTTCCTAACTTTTTAACTATTAATGAAACTTTTTTTTTTTTTTTTTTTAGCAATCATAAGCATTTTTGTTCGTGGAAAATTAAGCTACATGAGTTGTGAAATCTTTACTAAACAACCATTGACTCATTTGGCTGTGAGTGTTACCTTTTAATATTATAAATCAAACTTTACATGAGACCATTATATTATTAACCCTCAATTCTCTTGTCAATAGTCAGCATACAGTCAGCATTTACTCAGCACGGTCTGTTCCAAGGACCAGTAAAGATAACCTGTCCTCTCTCTCCTCCCTCCTCTTTCTCTCGGGGCAAGGCGATGGCATTATTATGCTGCTTCG
>NC_087154.1:5927500-5942500 GCF_035594125.1 Scylla paramamosain
GTTAATCAAAAGAGTAAGGGATCGATTGGCAGAGTAATAGCGCCGGAACCTTGTCATGGCGTTAAATATTAGTTACACAATAAGATGAAAGTAATATAACAACCAAACACCTCTTGAAGTAAACAGTCCTATCCTTCCCTTATAACCTTCATAAAGAGCTCCGTTATTCGATATATTTATGCTACGTAACTGCCAATGTGTCTCTCCATAGCTAGTGACACATTTTGTAAGTTCCAGGTATTTCTTCTTTCCTCATTCTATACTTCTACATTTTTTTCGATGTTCACTTTCTTTTCAATGACACGGCACATCGTCACCTTCAACGAGGCTGCAGTGGTGATAAATCTGGCGTATTGTCGGCGCGAGAAGTGAGTCTCCGTGAGGTCTACAGCCAACTTAGATGCAACCACTCTGCTCCTGATGTCTCTCTCTTCCTCCCTGCCCCGCCTCAGCCTTGTGCCTTTCAGCGATCCTTCCAGCACAGACTTTCTCTCTCTCTCTCTCTCTCTCTCTCTCTCTCTCTCTCTCTCTCTCTCTCTCTCTCTCTCTATCTCTCTCTCTCTCCAAGCTAATCCCTAAAAGTCTCTTAAATTCTTCATCAAAGTGCTCCGCCACCCTATCCTCTCATGCACTTTTCCCCGCAGGCTCCTCGACTTGCACCCTCTTCATCACTGCTAAGAAACACCTCCTCATCTCCTTCCCTCTACCCCAGACGCACACGCCTCCTCCTATCCCCTTTCCCACCCAGTCAGCCACCCGATCACTCCCTCCGTGCAGCGTCTCCATGTCTTTTAGCCCTCCCTTCACCACGGCTAAGAAACACCTCATCTCCTTCCCTTCCTATCCCAGACGCACCTTGCTCCTCCTATTCCCATCCCCCGGTGGTCCAGTCAGCCATCCCACTCCTTCCCTTCAATCTCTGTGTCTCCTTTATGCCTCCTCCCTTCCTCACTTTACGTGGAACCTCATGACATTGCGGTTCTCGGGCATAAGTCTCGTGGTCTCGCCCTCGTTTTCTTCCTGATTGGCTCATTCACGTGACCGGAGCGGAATTGGTGTGCTCTGATTGGTGGAACTCACAGGATCTCGTTTATGATTGGATTAAAGGGCAAGGCCACTAAAAAATGGAGCAGTGATTGTTCGAATTCAGACAGATGCCCCCTGCTCGGTAAGATTCAGCGGATTTTTCTTTTTTTTTTGCGAGGGCTTTTTTGTCATTAGGCGATGGGGTAGAGAGAGAGAGAGAGAGAGAGAGAGAGAGAGAGAGAGAGAGAGAGAGAGAGAGAGAGAGAGAGAGAGAGAGAGAGAGAGAGAGAGAGAGAGAGAGAGAGAGAGGAGAAAGAAAAGCAAAGACGACTACACGAAGGAAGAGACAAAAAAAGATAACATTTATTCCTCCACAATCAGCAACAGAACAGTACATACAAAAATAAAAAAATACTGAGAACTTTAAAAACAAAATCCACTCGGGGAAACTCCACCAGCCTGATATTAACGCGTAACAATAAGTGAAGCAAACAAAAAAAAACAGCATCCACCGCCTCTGTATTGAGACGCGGCAGAAGACACAGAAGACGGCTTGCCTTTCCCGTGCCGTCACTTCCACGCGCGCAGCTGAAGGAGGCGGGAGCAAACACAGGATTTTTACGGAATGCAGGAGGTAAAGCTGTCTGGAGGAGGCCCTTAATGGCTCTGGGAAACATTATTACATTGTTAGCAAATTTTACAATAGCACGGCCCTTGGTATAACTTAATTAGGGATACGTAGGAGAAAGCTACCTCCTTTTGCATCAAGAGAGAGAGAGAGAGAGAGAGAGAGAGAGAGAGAGAGAGAGAGAGAGAGAGAGAGAGAGAGAGAGAGAGAGAGAGAGAGAGAGAGAGAGAGAGAGAGAGAGAGAGACTGACTTTTATTTTTCTCTCTCTCTCTCTCTCTCTCTCTCTCTCTCTCTCTCTCTCTCTCTCTCTCTCTCTCTCTCTCTCTCTGACCCAATGTGACCCAATATCCTTAACTACCTTTCATCTCTTACTCTAACGCAGACAATACAACTTATCAAACACAACCTCGTAAGTATCTCCAGGTCGGCTTCTGTTTGTCCCTCCCACGCCTTCTCTTTGTGCCTCTCAGGAGCGTCACTAGGAGGCTTAATCTTCCCCCTACGTGCTGTTTACATTTGTACTTGCACCTCCCAGAACACTACTGACAACTTGGCATTAAAGTTGAAGGATAAATGGCTTGTTGTTTCTCCACTTAGGTGTTGAGTCCAGTGTTAGCTACTTAGGTGAAATGTATGTACTATAGGGACACACACACACACACACACACACACACACACACACACACACACACACACACACACACACACACTTTACTGACTTTTTTCTTTTCCTCGCTCAAAACAGTTCATTACTTCAAAAGGCTTCCTATGCCATAATTCTTGCTGCAAAAAAAAAAAATGTCTGGTGAAGTATAAAGTGAACAAAAAAATAAATAAATAAACCACATATATCTTCTGTTTTCTCCAGTTTGTCGTTTTATTTATTAGTGAGAAAAAAAATAATGAACGAAAAGTAGTTACGTGTTATTCTTAGTTTCGTTGAATACGCTAGCGAAAGTTAATGGAATGAGAGAGAGAGAGAGAGAGAGAGAGAGAGAGAGAGAGAGAGAGAGAGAGAGAGAGAGAGAGAGAGAGAGAGAGAGAGAGAGAGAGAGAGAGAGAGAGAGAGAGAGAGAGAGAAATATCAAATGCTAAAACATGCCGGAAAAGTGAGGAAGCAATTAACCGAGAGGAAAACTTGATCCAGGAAAGCCACAAGAGAGCAAAGCAAGGGACAAAATATCGAGAAGTAAAAAGAATATGATCGCGGAATAAATAAACAAAACACTCTTTCCTAAAATGTATATAAAACAAAATAAGCAGAGACAGAAAAGGAGTAGTAATATCATACCAGTTATAATTAGCATAAGAAAAAAAAACAATCGAAAAATAAAGAAAAATACTACTGAAAAATAAATGCAGAAAAAAAATTCGACATTACAAATATAAAAGAAAATTGACTTAAAAAAAATATAAACAGACAGAAAACGAGTAACAATATCAAGTCTTCTATAATTAGCACTGAAATTAACCCAGAGCAACAATAAGGTTGAAAAAATCCAGTAAAAAACCTCTGAAATGAACGCTATTTTAGGAACAAGACAAGTGGAAACGAAGGGTTGTGTGTGTGTGTGTGTGTGTGTGTGTGTGTGTGTGTGTGTGTGTGTGTGTGTGTGTGTGTGTGTGTGTGTGTGTGTGTGTGTGTGTGTGTATGTCTGTGTGTGTGTATCTATTTAGGACATGCCAATGCCAGAGATCCTTAAGATTTGAGTACTGCTCGGGAACTATTCTATTCTTGTCCTCTTTTTTTTTTTTTTTTTTTTTCAACGCTTTCCTCTTCTTTTTTACTTCGTATTTTTGTTAGCGTTCTACATTTCCAATTCTGTGTTTTCTCTCTTCTACATTCTTTTTTTCTCCTGATGTTAGTGTTGTTTTCATATTCCTTTGTTTTTCCTTCATTCACGTTCTCTCTTTCTTGTTTGTGTGTGTCATCACTTTAATTTCATTCTCACATTTGTCTTTATTGTGCTTTTCCTTCGTTCATTTTGTCTTCCTCTCGTCTGTCTCGTGTCTTCCTTCCCTTGGGTTTTTGTCTTATCAGTGTAAGATTTTTTTTCTTCTTCTTTCTTGCCTGCCTCAACGCCTTCTCCATGTTGGCCTTTCCTTGATTCTGTTACTCATGTCATCATCATCTTTTTCAACTCTCTTCTTCCTCCCTGATATGTCTCACCAAGGTCCCCATGTTCCTTTTTTTCAGCCAGTCATGTCTTCTCTTTTTCTTGTTTTTTTTTCTTTCTCTTTTTTTGCTATGACCTGTTACCTTTATATTCTTTACTTCCCCTTTTTTTATCGTCCTTCGGGATCTTTTCTCAGTCTGTCCTGTTTTCTTCATCGTCTTCATGTTATATTGATCTTTTCTCTCTTGTCCTCATTCCATCCTCATTTTTATTTTCCTATCTCATGTTTTTTCTTAATATCTCCATATCGAATTTGTCAGTCATTCTTATCTCATCCTCTTCCTCATGCTATCTATGTTACTCCACTTCTTTCATCAATATCTCTTTCTTTTTTTTTTCCAGGTCGTTATATTCCGTCTTGTAAGCCCTTCATGTCTTCCTCATCGTCCTCTTCATGTTATTCTTCTCTTTCCTTTTCTTATTCTTCTTATCCTTTTTTTCATCCTCTTGCCATCCTCTTCATGTCTTTCACTGTCTCACGTCACTATCTACCTCATGTCTTCCTAAGGTGTTTCTTTCCCCAACCCTTCATAACTTTATCTGCTTTCCTCATCTTTTTTGTTCTTCTTGCCATCCTCTTCACGTCTTTCAGTGTCTTTTCTCAGCGTCTCCCTCATGTCTTTCAGAGGTCGTAGTCTTCCCTTTGGCAGCCCTTCATGTCTTCCTCATCGTCTGCCTTCGCTGCTTCTCTCCTCGACTTTCAACTCGCGTCTTCAACTTCCCGATGAAAACTACTACTTCCGTTTGAGGGAAATTTACTCTTCCCTCTTTCTTTTAAGTTGGACTTCCCTCAAGCGCAAGTTTCTCCCTCTTGGCGAATTACCCCCGTCTTTCGCTTTCCTCTCCTCTCCTTTCCTTTCCTTTTCTCCTCTTTCCTCTCTTCTAATTTCTTTTCTCTTTTTTTCCTTCCTACACATCTCTCCGTCTTTACTCTCTCTCTCTCTCTCTCTCTCTCTCTCTCTCTCTCTCTCTCTCTCTCTCTCTCTCTCTCTCTCTCTCTCTCTCTCTCTCTCTCTCTCTCACATCAATTACCTATTCATCGCAGTCCTATTCTTAACACATTCTAATTGCATCTCTCCTCTCCTCCTTCCCTCTCCTTTCATTTCACACTCACTTCTCTCCTCCATTCTTGTTTTCTTGCCTCTTAATCTTCTCTTCCTACTCCCAGCTTCTTTTTCTTACTCCTCTCTCACTCGCTTCCACCTCTTTTCTCTCTTATCTTTCCTTCTCTCCTTTTTCGGCTTACCACTCACTAATTTTTTTCTCCTTTCTCCTTCCTCCCTGACTCACTTTCCTCCTCCTCTCTAGACCTCTTTTTTTTTTCTTTGTAGGTAAGAAGCCCTCCCGTGGGAAAAGAAAGTCTCTCTCTCTCTCTCTCTCTCTCTCTCTCTCTCTCTCTCTCTCTCTCTCTCTCTCTCTCTCTCTCTCTCTTACTGACTTTCGATTACTGTTGGTTTTGTCATTCTCGTTCTTATTACATCTATTAAAAAAAAAACAGTAGATACGATTTTTTCCCTTTTTCTTATTTTCTTTGTTATTATTTTTTCAGCCGTATCAGCATCATCATCATCAGCAGCAGCAGCAGTCACTTCCTCTGCCTCGCCTTCATAAATTCAAGGGATGTGATCAATTTTTATGCTTAGAAGTGCCGTGTTTTCCACCTCGTCGCCTCCGGGTTACTGTACTTGGTGTTAATATGACCTTTCCGTTTAATATCAGCAGGTCAAGCTCACATACACGAAGCTATAATCCCTGATGTGAATATTGTATAACAGCAACGTGCAACAAAAGCGTGGCGATGGTAGGATTCCCAGTGTGTGTGTGTGTGTGTGTGTGTGTGTGTGTGTGTGTGTGTGTGTGTGTGTGTGTGTTAGAGAAAATATGTATAGAAGTGGTGGTTGTAATGGTGGTTTTAGTTGTAGTTGTTGCAGTGGTCGTGGTCGTGGTGGTAGTGGTGGTCGTGGTCGTGGTGGTGGTGGTGGTCATGTTGGTGGTGGTCATGGTGGTGTTAGTAGTAGTAGTAGTAGTAGTAGTAGTAGTAGTAGTAGTAGTAGTAGTAGTAGTTGTTGTTGTTGTTGTTGTTGTTGTTGTTGTTGTTGTTGTTGTTGTTGTTGTTGTTGTTGTTGTTGTTGTTGTTGTTGTTGTTGCTGCTGTTGTTGTTGCTGTTGTTGTTGTAGTAACTGTAGTAACAGTGGTAACAATGCTACTTGTTTTTGTTGGTGCTCTGGCTATTGTGTTTGCTTAGTGATAAAAAAAATCTATAATATAAACACAAATCAAATGATGTGCTTTTCTGTATAAAGAAGCACAAAAGTACCTTAAAAAATACTAATATAAGAAAAAGTGTAAAAATCTTAGCCAAAAAAAAAAAAAAGAGTGAAATCTTAAAGCAACACTTGAAAAGATGTACAATGAAAAACTAGCTTCGTCCAAATATCCATAAAAAAAAGTATGCCACACACACACACACACACACACACACACACACACACACACACACACACACACACACACACACACACACACACACATACTCTTTCCCTACTTCTCCTCCTCCTTCTTCTCCTGCCAAGCTAAAACGTTCACGGCAATTCATTACTAGACGTGGAATCCCCCATAAGACATGAATTCCCGTCGAAGGTTTGGCTGGCTGGCTGGCTGGTTGGCGGGGCGGGCGGTAGGGAGGGAGCCTTAGTGTACCTTCAGGAAATTGTCCACACAGCTCCCACCCTTAACTCAGCGGGGCCAGCGAGCTCACCTTCTGGAGTTACGACAGCGATGAATCCCGCGAGAGGCAATAACCCTACCCGAGTATATCATCGCAACGCCAGAACAACCAGACTTGCTCTTAATATCTCTCACCCACACCCTCACACGCACACACACACGTACACATGGAGGTTCCTCTTTGGCCGCTCCATTCATACCTCATACATTTGCTGTGGTGTGTCTTTATCGCTTCTTTTCTTTGAGTTTTCTTGATTTTTTTTTCTTCTAATTTCTTTCTGCACAGGCTTCGTCGTTTTCTTGATTTTGATTTTCCCTTTTTTTCTTCCTTCGTGTTTGTCTTTTCTTTTCATACTCTCCGCATGATGCCTTACGTCTTTCTTTTCTTTATTTTATTTCTTCTCTCTTCTGCCTGCACAGTTTCTCTTTCTTTCTTGTTTTCATCTTCCATACTCTCTTCCTTCTTTTTTTCTGTGATTTTTCTTTTTCTTTCTTCTTTCTTTCTGGACAGTTTTTTTTTCTATTTTTCTTTCTTTCTGAATGACTTTATTCCTCATACTTATACTCCCTGCATGGTGTCTTCCTTGCTTTTTTTTTTCCCCACTAAGGAGGTTTTTCTTCTTCTTTTCCTTCTTTCTCCATGTACAAATATCTTCTTTCCTTTCCTCTTTCCTTTGCGTGTGACTTTTTATCTCTCATTATTTTGGCACGTTGTCTTCGTTTCTTCTTTCTTCGTTTCTTCTTTTTACTGTTTTCTTTTTTCCTTTCTTTCTGCCTACACGACTTTTTCTACTTTCTTCCTTTCATCCTATATTATTATTTTCTTCCTTTCTTTCTTTTCTCGGACAGTTTACATTTCTAATTTCCTTCGTGCCTTAATTTTCTCTTCCTTTCTGCTCAGCTTAAGTTATATTCTTTTCTTTTTTTCATAAACAACTTATTCCTTTCCTTTCTTCCTCTTTGTGCAGCTTCATTTTTACTTCCTTTCTTCTTTTTCTGTACCACTTTCTCCTTTCCTTCCTTCTCTGCTTTGCGCTTGCCGTTTTTCTTTTTCTTTTCAGCTTACATTAAAGTCGTTTCTTCTTATGTTTTATCAGTAGTATTCTCTTTCTAGTTCCCGATATTCTTTTAACATCCTTCTCTTCCTCGTGCATTTGTTTCTCTTTCTCTTTCTCTCTCCTTCCTTTTATGGTATTGCTATCATTTCCAATCTCTTCCTTTTTACGTTTCCTTCTCTTCCTCTTACATCCATCTCCGTTTATGTGTTTCCTCTTTCCTCACCTTTTTCCTTTGGCGCTCTCTGCTGCGTTAATCACTTCTTCTTCTTCCTCCTCCTCCTCCTTCTCCTCCTCTTATTCTTCTTCTCTTTCTCTTCCTCCTCTTCCTCTCTATCCAACTTTCCTGTTTCTTGTGTCTTAGCCTCTTCCTCCTACTGATTCTATTTCTTCTTCTTCTTCTTCTTCTTCTTCTTCTTCTTCTTCTTCTTCTTCTTCTTCTTCTTCTTCTTCTTCTTCTTCCTCTTCCTCTTCCTCCTCCTCCTCCTCCTCCTACTCAAAGCAAAGAACTTTAATCTTCCCTCCCCTTTTCTCGTTAATTGAATACTAGATAGTTAGTCCCCACTGACAGTCTCGTAAGGACCAAGGGATATGATGCCGGTTGTTCTTTCTTTGTGTTCTATAGTGTCTCCCCTCCTTTTCCTCGTCCATTTCGCAATAAAAATACATCTTATCTCATCACCTTCTATTTCTCTTATGTGTTTTCTGTCACAGTGATGCCTCGGAATCCCAGTTTAATTCGTTCCAGGAGGCTGTTCGGATTGTGATATGACAGAAATAAATAAATAAATAAATAAAAATGTGAAACTGATATCCCGTCACGAAGCGTCGATTTAAAAAAAAAAATAGATAAATAAAAAAAATAAGTAATAATGATTCACTAGAGGCATTGCTTTCCATTTGTCTGATAAAGTTGTCTGGTGTGTGTGAGTGTGTGTGTGTGTGTGTGTATGTGTGTACGCATGATGGACATTGACCAAAGAGAGGCTCGTCTTAAAATAGCAGCTAATTCTTACAACTCCTGATAAAATTTTGCTAATCTGTCATGTACGAAATTGAATTTGTTATTATTCCTTCAGTTACATTTAATGATTTGTACATATAAATACGTACTTCTCTTTCTCTTCTCTCCTTTTATTTCTTATTTTGTCGTAATCTTCTTAAGTCTCCTTTTCCTCTTCTTTCATCTCACTTTCTCCCTTTTTTCCTTCCTTTTTTCCTTAATCTTTCTTGGCATTCTTCTCTTTTATCTCCACTTCTTCCTCCTCTCCTCCCTCCCCCTTCCCTCTCATTCTGTCGCCCTTCTCAACGATGCAATATCAGAGGACATAAAAAAAATTACCTTCAGGTTCAAGACTTAAATTACAAATCGCTCCATTGAACCGAAGTCCTAAGCGTTCACATTTTCGCGCCTCCTCTTCCTCCCTCTTCTCCTCCTCCTGGTTCTCGTTTTCCTCGTCCTCCTCCTCTTACTTCTGCTTCTTCTCTTCCTGCTCCCCTATTTCCTCCAGCTTCTCCTCCTGTTCCCCGTTTTTATCCTCCTCCTCCTCCTCCTCCTCCTCCTCCTCCTCGTGTTGACCAGGATACCAAGGACACCATACCAAGGATAAAGGCTCCTCCTAATCTCGAAAATTTCTGGAATTCCTAGACGCATCCTTATCCGAAGTAGCCGTAAGATCAGAAAACTGCTTCATACTGCCGCGACGACCGATTTTCTTCCTGTGTCCTTTGTTACTTATAGGGAGCAATGTGACCGGTAATCACACCTGTGTTCTGCAGGAGAAAAATTTTAGTTGTAAAATATACTTACAATATATAGCTACAAACTTTTTTTTTCTTTTTATTACTTCTTTTTATTGCTAATGGAGAATAACGTAAGATTGATCATACTCATGTCCATCAGAAAAAAAAATAAATTGAGATGTTGAATACGTCACCTCGGAATGTGTACTTAAATGGTGCAAAAGTATAAAAAAATGTGCCTCTTTTTCTCAAATGGAGAACAATGTAAGGGCAATTACACTACAGACAAGGCAATGTAGGTCACCAAATATAAACTGGTTTAGATTGCAAGGCCAAAAAGAACTTATTGACAATATTAAGGACAAATTGGATTTTGATGATTTATCTTTCATACAGCTAAGCATTTCACAGGCGTTCCTGGAATTGCCTCTTTCAAGAATACCGTGACACAGGAACCTCACCGTGACCTGACCGTGCGCATGACCTTGCCTGGCGCCGCGGCTTAATGACAGGGACAAGTCAAGGTCATTTTGCCGAGGGGTCGTTCCCGGACCATCGCCCCTCACGACCTCGCTCTGGCACAAAAGCAAAGTCATTACGGCAGCAGCCTCACTCTAATCTGGCGGCATGAATTTGTCTCTCGTGGGGAAGTTAGTCCCTTCGCCCCGCCTTCCTTCCCTCGCCCCGACCCATTAGTGAAGGCCGCCCTCAGTCCTATAAAGAGACTGTTTGTTAATCCCGCGGCATGTGTGTGTGTGTGTGTGTGTGTGTGTGTGTGTGTGTGTGTGTGTGTGTGTGTGTGTGTGTGTGTGTGTGTGTGTGTGTGTGTGTGTGTGTGTGTGCGCGCGCGCCTTTCCTTTTTCTCTTCCACATCCTTCTCCTCCCACTCCTCCTCCTTGCTTTGCTCGTCAGTGCCACTAACGCCGTCCCGCTCACAACACCCCTACCAATCATTATTTCCAGCACCTTTACCACTGATGACGTACACACACACACACACACACACACACACACACACACACACACACACAAAGCCACTAGCGCCCTCTGAGTTCCCCGTGCTGCATCGCCTCTTCCCTCGCACACTCCGTCGCCTCGCCGATCAATCCCGCCCAGTGAGTGACGAGGCTAACAATCGCAATGCCTCACGCTGGCGATCTCGCTCTGCTCCCTTTGAGAGCTTCCAGAATCACCGATCCGTGCGTTGGTACAGAACCTATAATCCCCTTATGCCCTCGCTTCCCCAAACGGTTCACAAGAGGGGCAAAGGAGCTCCGTAAAATTGAAGGTCGATACCCGTTTCCGCAGCTTTTGTTTTTGGTTCCCCGCCGATTCGGGCCCAAGGTAGAAAACGGAGTGGGAGGAAAGCTTCGTTGCCCAGCCAGACGAGACGCCCCGGAAGGAAGGCGCCGCTGAGCGAAGAGAAGAGCGACCAGAGCGAAGAGCAGAGGCGGAGTGGTGTCGGCAGAATGAAAAGCGAGTGGTTAATACGACCCCTGATGTCACAGTGTTGCCAGACCCACGGCCGCACATTTCATCGCTGGGGGAAGTGACGCCGACCGAGGACATAATGGGGAAAAAAGGAAAAAAATAAGTCAAAAGAAAAAAAATAGAAGAATAACTAAAAAAAGGAAAAAAATAGGTCAAAAGAAAAAAATAGAAGAATAACTAATCTAAAAATGTGAATGTAAGGTCAATGGAGGTTAAAGAGAGGTGAAAGACGAGTAATGAAGGATTGAAAAAGAAGAAAACACAAGATACATTAATAGACAGGCTATGAAGGAGAGAATAAACAGACCTTACACAGATAACATCATCAACGCACTGAAAACAACAAACATCAAACTTCCGGCAAAACAGAAACAAAACAAAAATCACAGCTACGTACACCTACAACCGCCACCGCAATCACCACCACCACCACCACCACCACCACCACCAATTTCCTCTCGAACGAAAAACAAAGCGAAAAAAGTAAACAACCGCTCATGAGGGTATGGAAGAACAAGAGCAGCAAAGCAACAACAAAACAACAACAACAACAACAATAAAGAGCATGGAGTGAGCCAAGACAATTACACGAGAACGAGGAAAACGACCCTCCTCATGACCTGTTCAAAGAGAGAGAGAGAGAGAGAGAGAGAGAGAGAGAGAGAGAGAGAGAGAGAGAGAGAGAGAGAGAGAGAGAGAGAGAGAGAGAGAGAGAGAGAGAGAGAGAGAGAGAGAGAGAGAGAGAGAGAGAGAGAAAAATATGAAATAAGAAACAAGTAAATAGAAAATAAGGTGAAAAATGTGAAAAATATAAAATATAAATATATAAAATATAAAATTTCACGAACTAGAGAGAGAGAGAGAGAGAGAGAGAGAGAGAGAGAGAGAGAGAGAGAGAGAGAGAGAGAGAGAGAGAGAGAGAGAGAGAGAGAGATGCGTGCTTTGAACAGACAAGCAGATGACTGTATGGTGTCAATATTATTTTCCTTTTTTTATAAGTGAGGGGTTTCTGAATGAGATAATTATTTGAATAACTTAAATACTCATATCTGTAGAAAGTTGTATTTCGATTTTTATATTCCTTTGACAGTAAACTACTACTACTACTACTACTACTACTACTACTACTACTACTACTACTACTACTACTACTTCTACGACTACTATTACCTTTACTACCACCACCACCACCATCACATGAAAGTACTGTATATTGTATATTTTTTTCCTCCTGTAGACGAAATATTGCAGGAAAAACAGATCGATAATAAAAAGTCGACCATAGCACACATTCTTACGGATCATCCACTTGATTCTGAGGTTAAAAATTAAATTGTCAAAGTTTTACGTGTTTTTACTATTATGTATTATATGTGTACTCGTATAGAAGACTTACATTCACGAACATTGTATTTCATTTAAACCTAAAGTCAATTTCACTCCGTTGTAATATTACATAGCTGCTGTTATATTTTCCTTCGGTTCCTTCCGCGGACTCCAATTTTCAGAAACAAAGTTCGGTTCTCGTACAGGAAAAAAGAAAGAGATAAAAAAAAAAAGCAAGTGACTATTGACCCCGATTTTATAGTTTCCGTTACGTTTTCTCTCTCTCTCTCTCTCTCTCTCTCTCTCTCTCTCTCTCTCTCTCTCTCTCTCTCTCTCTCTCTCTCTCTCTCTCTCTCTCTCTCTCTCTCTGTGTGTGTGTGTGTGTGTGTGTGTGTGTGTGTGTGTGTGTGTGTGTGTGTGTGTGTGTGTGTGTGTGTTATTATCCAAGTTATCGTTCCTTACTATTAGATACAGAATCACTATTAGATACAGAATCATTAGATACAGAATCTACTAATCCTCTCATCTTGAAACTTCATTAAATAATCGCAGAATGTGGCGACAGAATACAACACATTTCCCGAAGTATACAAAATCACGTTGTATTGTTTCATCTGTCCTTTATGTTCACCTCCACCATTCTAATCCTGAACAGGTAAACAACATGGGTTCGAACAGTAAGCATTGAGGGTACCAGCATTATGAGGAATCTAATCCAAAATTATATACATGAATACCTTTGAAGTTTGCTTTTTGTTGCAAGCGGTATTAATGAAGTATCTTTGGAAGTTGCCAGTTATAGACACGTCTCCTGTACCCTGCTGCTTTTTTTTTTTTTTCTTACGCTCTTTATTGATAGGGTTTTCACTCTAGGTTAATAAACTGATCAGATGGAAATGAAGAATGAGTAAGGACATACACGATCTACTGGCAACAAAAGCAGTACAAGTAGTTAAAATAATGAATATTTGCATTATATAATTCCAAATTTTATAAGCCTAAGGATACGCATATTAAAAACAAAGCAAGTAGCATACTACCATTAACAGTCAAAGAGTTCAGCTTTATTCGGCCCTTTATTTCAGATGCAGAGAAAGGAATTATATATTACGAGGTGCACTGTCCTGCTTCTCCTCCTAAAAACTGCAACATAAGGCGGGGATATTTTTTCCTCCAAAAACCACATCATTATAACGAGCGAATGGTGTTCATAAAATTTCCTGTTTGTGTCTGTTTACGGACTCGAGGTTTCGTCAACTGCTATGGTTACTAAACTCTGCGGCTTTACATTGCCAGATCTGACCTTCATGAAGTTTCAAATACTACTGTGAGAGTTGCAATGTTGATTTTTATTTCTGGTTTTATTCTGAAAATTTATGACAATAAGATCGTTGCATGATATTGTATTCCATTTCATCTCTATCTAATTCCTAAGTAAATATAATAATAGCAAAAAAAAAAAAAAAAAACAGCAATTGCTCTATTTTCCTTCTAATAATCATTAAACCTCGTTAACTAATTGCCAACTCTTCCATTAAAGTCTACATATTTTTTTTCCATTGTTTCCGCTTAAGGTAAAGTTTTGACCGAACAGCAACACTTCTCTATCATTAAACTACATGATTTAAAATAACTTTTAATATGTTTAAGGTAGAACAATCTCTCTCTCTCTCTCTCTCTCTCTCTCTCTCTCTCTCTCTCTCTCTCTCTCTCTCTCTCTCTCTCTCTAGGATGTGCTAAGAACAAGAGAGAGAGAGAGAGAGAGAGAGAGAGAGAGGAGAGAGAGAGAGAGAGAGAGAGAGAGAGAGAGAGAGAGGAGAGAGAGAGAGAGAGAGAGAGAGGAAGGTCAGGGAGGAAAGGAAGTAATGTTAGGCGATAGAGAGGTTTAATGGCCGGGAGGTGAGTGGAAGGGAGAGGGGAACAAAATAAGAAAAGGGAAAGGCGAGGAAAGTAAAGGAAATGAGAGGGGAGGACAGAGAAGAATAAGTAGAGGGAAGGAAAATGAAGCAGGAATGAGAGAATAAGAGGAAAGGAGATAGAAAAGCATAGAAAAGCATGTTTTGCGAAGAGTATTTTTGTTGAGAGAGAGAGAGAGAGAGAGAGAGAGAGAGAGAGAGAGAGAGAGAGAGAGAGAGAGAGAGAGAGAGAGAGAGAGAGAGAGTGGGGGGGTGATTGTAAGTAATGGAGATTCACTCTACAAATACATTATAATCCATCATGAAAATTTTAAATGCACACCTGACTTTATTTTTCTTGATAACTAAATACAATTCTTTGTTTCGCTATAATTCTAAGTGTAAGGGAAACTCAATCTACGAGTGTATTTTATCATTAGCGACGTCATAATAATAATAATAATAATAATAATAATAATAATAATAATAATAATAATAATAATAATAAATCGTAAAAAGAAATAAAAGGAGAAATATACGAATGATACTATTTTCTACTTGCAAAAGCGAAATGTGAATATTTGCTGTTGTTTTTCCCTCTCGGTTTTGTTTGCTTGTTGCTTTCGTGATATGTTTGCGTCACCATTGATTTGCTTTCCTATTCCCCGACATTGACTTTTCCACGTCATTCCAGCTCATTTCAGGTTATTTTTCTTCTCGATTCGTCCGTTTATTGGATTTGCGATGTTTGTGTTGACTCTGATTTGCTTTTTCCGCCCCCATCATCGACAGTTCCATCTCCTGACACGCTTTCACGAGGCTGGTGGCGGCGTGGGGCCTTAACAGCCGCCCACACGCCGTGCGCATCACCCTTAAAACGATTACCGCAATGTGTCGCCGCGCGCCCGCGAGTGTCCGCTGCTCCCACGGC
>NC_087154.1:5945000-5965000 GCF_035594125.1 Scylla paramamosain
TTATTCGCCCGTGCGTCAGCGTTAGCAAGATATTAACTTCGGCTTCCCCGCGCCGTAATGGTGAGGGGCTAAAACACTTCACCCCTACCAGACGTGCCGCCGAAAATGGGGAGCCGGTTTTACGATCAGATGTCCGCTATACATTTTCCCCCATTAGTAAGGATATGGCCGCGGGGGAGCTTGAGAAGGCTGTGAAAGACGTGATTTATAGAGGGTGAGGTTACGAGATTGAAGACAGTCTTAGAGAAAGGTTTTTCCATTTTACCTAAGAAAACAGCAACCTTTTTAATCAATATGCAAATATTCGTCTGTATAAAAGTACCATTTTTATTTATTTATTTTTTTTTTATTTCACGTTATTTGAACTTCATAAAGAAGGTCTAAACAATTACCAGTTAGCTAAAGGATAAAAAAGCAACTCCACTTCTTTCGGCCAACAAACCAAAACGTTTTCCGTAGTAAAATAAACGAAAAAAGGAACAAATCTTTTTATTTCCACGCTATTTCACTCTTTTTTCCTTCGTGTGTGTGTGTGTGTGTGTGTGTGTGTGTGTGTGTGTGTGTGTGTGTGTGTGTGTGTGTGTGTGTGTGTGTGTGTGTGTGTGTGTGTGTGTGTGTGTGTGTGTGTGTGTGGGCGAAAGTAACGACTTCAACCCGATTCCTATAACCACATTCAATTCTGTTCCTCCATTTATTCTTCCGGAGTCAATAACCGTGACGTCCAATGGATACTTCTCTCGCTCCACGTAACTTGTCCCCATCCGCCCGCACCCACCACCCGCCAACACCCACCAACTCTCTACACCTCAACGTAGGTACAGTGGGTGTAGCTGCTTCCTTCCTTCATTCCCTTCATCGCCTCCTCGCCCACGCGCATTGGCATGACGTTCAGAAGGCGAGTCAGTCAGAGGAGATCAGCAAGTCAGATCGTCCGAGAAAAAAAACGAGGAAGCTGGTAGTACGTGATTAGGGATTTTGATGCAAGGGGAAAGTGATAAGACACGGGAACTTTATGCTACTTGAGTTGTGTGTGTGTGTGTGTGTGTGTGTGTGTGTGTGTGTGTGTGTGTGTGTGTGTGTGTGTGTGTGTGTGTGTGTGTGTGTGTGTGTGTGTGTGTGTGTGTGTGTGTGTGTGTGTGTGTGTGTGTGTGTGTGTGTGTGTGTGTGTGTTGGGGGTGAGGTTGGGAAAACTACGTGGTGACCAAACTGACAACACTTTTTAATAAACATTACGACTCTACTGCTTGAAATCTACACAAAAAACAAAGACACCAATGAACATCAACAAGAAAGCACTTCACATACGTACTCCCAACCAACTCTCACTTCCCGAACACCAATAAGATTCAACACGCGATGAGAACAAGATAAAACGAAGCTCTTCAGACACACCAAGGAAGACAAGACATTGAAGAGTATGAGCGATGCTGCAGACGTTGACTGGCTCGTGCCGCACTGAAGGGATGCAGCACTGGAGGGAACGAGATGTATAGTCCGGTACTTCCAACATTCCTGACACGGGGAGAAGCAAGAAGTTGGCCATTTCAGAGGAGCAGCGTCCATGACAAGGAACGTAAAACAACGACGCCGCGGAGAGCTAGCGGGGAATGGGAACACGCGATGGAGTTTCTGGATCCGATAGTGTTTGATCGCACATCTTTTTTATCTACTATCTGGACCGCCTCCAATTTATTCCATGGCGTCCTGGAATGGCAAGCGATGTCTCCAGATAGATATTGTATAAGGCCGCGTGTAAAGTACAGGAGTAACAGATAACTACTAGCGAGAGTATCTGTAATTGAATCTTTGTCTTCAAGTTTGTACTGCACAGGAATGGAAATGTGTTTGGAGTCCTTCCAGCGACGCAACGGGGACAGAGGTTAGGTTACACAGTCACCTCTCATGCATACGATACTCAAAAAAACTTGGTATCATAGGATCTTCCATAAATACTGAAACCTTCCTAATAAAAAGAAATGCTGAAATACAAAAAAAAAAAAAAAAAAAAGAATATGAGAGGCAAAATTCATAGTCTACCGTCTACACACACACACACACACACACACACACACACACACACACACACACACACACACACACACACTCCAGTATAGCAGGAGACCCAATATTTCAGACACAAGCCTCGTCCACGCAGCACAACCAGCAAACACCGACACACATAAGAGTATTCCAGAGTCAAGGAGGGAGCGAGCAGCGGAACGCCCTCCTAAACATGCATGCGAGTACCCAGGCAAGACAAAGCCAACCAGACCTCACCACTTCACTTCCTTCCTTGCTTCCTTCCTTCAGCTCACACACACCTGGGCAGTACTCCACGCAACCAGATCTCTCCCTTTGCTTCCTTACTTCCTTCCTTCCTTCCTTCACCAACTCTCACACACTGGCCAGCACTCCACGCCGCCTTAAAGAGTGTTTGCTTTACACGCATGTTCAATAATGGGTGTCGCAAAATAAAGGAACACGAATAATTTTATGACTTGCATACATTTGTTTTCTTTTTCATTAGTTTTCATAAGGTCTGCCATAATATATTTTTAGCTATGTTGTTTTAATGGCATTTTTGGACATATCTATTTGTTACTGATTTTCGTCTCTTTTTCTATATGATTTTATGACTTTTTTTTCTTACCTTTACACATCTCATTTTTTCCCCCTCTTTACGAACAATAATGATGTACCTTTATACAAAAGAAAGTACGTAAAAAAAAAAATCATTGTTTATTTTCATCTTGCTTGACTATTTTCCTTTTCTATTTGCAAGTGACTTATTTTTATAATTTTTTTTATGATCAATATTGGTCTGGTCTGCTTTTATACACTATAGAATACAAATTGAATCTCCACGTTTCTTAATTCCTTTTTTTTTTTTTTTTTCCCTCCAAACTCCACGTACTTCTCCTGTGGCAGGTTTCTCCATCTTGATATTTCCCCGTCACTTCCTCCCCTTCTTTCTCCTCACGTCCATCTTCATCACACTATTATTTTCGCGCCTCTACACTTTTCAATTCCCGTTTTCTCCACTCTCCTATCTTTCCTTTCATACACGTCCCTTCACTTATTTTTTCTCAACTTCTTATCCTCCTTCCTTTTTAATATATATATTTTTCTCGTCCACGCTATTATTCTTTTTTCCTCGCTCTCTCTCTCTCTTCCTCTCCTTTTACAAACATTCTCTCCTTTCATGGACATTCCTTTGTTTTTTTTTTTTCTCTCCGTGTTTTCTTTCATTATTTTTCGTATACGTTCTATTCATCTCCTATTTGCTCTCCTCCCCTTCCTCCTCCTCCTCCTGTTTTTTTTTTCCCTCTCTCTCTTCTCTTGTCTCACATGTTTCTCTTTCACCTACTCCTCTTTCTTTTGTTTCTCTTCTACTCATTGATTCATTCTTGTTATTATTGCTGCTGTTTAAGTTCTTCTTCTTCTTGTTATGTTTCTCTTTCTTTCTTCCTTCTCCTCCTCCAACTCCAACTCCAACTCCTCTTCCTCTTCCTTCTCCTCCTCCTCCTAATTCCAACTTCTCTTCCTCTTCCTCCTCTTCCACCCTACTTTTTCTTCCTCTTCCTCCGCCTCCACCATTCCCTTCCTCATTCTCCACCATACCACCGCCACCACCACCGCCGCCAGCTTCCTCTCCTCTTCGCACCGCCTTGCACTCACAGGAGCAAACGGTACATCATTGTCATTTTGGCAGCGACGTTCCCGCCTCGCCCGGGGACCCTCGCTCATGTCTCACTAATGTAAACAAACAGAAGCAATTAGTTCCACAAGCAGCCGCCGGCGTAAAATCGTGCAGCGCCTTGAGAGAGGCTGAGAGGCGAGGCGAGGCGAGATGTAAGGAGAGGACACGAGTATGGGTGAGACAGGAAAGTGTGAAGTAGGGATGGGTAAGGAATGGATTAGTGAGTAAATGAGGATAGAGTAAGAAAAGGGTGTGCGATGAAGGGGTACGAAAGGGTTGAGTGAGGAAAGGGTAAAAAGGGTGAATGAGGAAAGGAAAAAAAGTGAATGAGGAAGGCGTAAGGAAAGGGTTATTGAGTGAGTGAGGAAAAGGGTAAGAAAGAGAGGAGTGATGAATGGTTGGCAAAGGGGCGAAAAGCCGTGATAAAGAGAGAGAGAGAGAGAGAGAGAGAGAGAGAGAGAGAGAGAGAGAGAGAGAGAGAGAGAGAGAGAGAGAGAGAGAGAGAGAGAGAGAGAGAGAGAGAATACATGAACAGAGGTAACAGGGGAAGAAACAAAAGAAAAAGGTGAGATGAGAAAAGACGAGAACACGGAGGAAAGGGAAAAGGAGAAGAGAAGAGATAACGGAGGGAAACGATTGACGGAAAAAAAGAGAGAATAAAAAGAGAAAAAAAAAGAAATGGAAAGAAAAATAGAAATGGAAAGGAAAATATAAGAAAAAAATACAAAAATATTTCAAGGTAATAAAAGAGAAGAGAGAGGGGGAAATAAGGAGAGAGAGAGAGAGAGAGAGAGAGAGAGAGAGAGAGAGAGAGAGAGAGAGAGAGAGAGAGAGAGAGAGAGAGAGAGAGAGAGAGAGAGAGAGAGAGAGAGAAAGCGAAGCGAAGACAAGAAAAGAGAAGAGAAGAGAAGAGAAGAGAAATTAAGAATAAGATAAGGAAAGCAATGAAGGTGAAGGGGAAGAGGAGCTAGATTAAACAGAAGCATGTGAAGGATGAGAGAAGAGTAAGTGTGAGGAGGAATATGATACGACTTATCGGAGAAAGTTTACGAATTGAGGGGACGAAGGAAAGGGGAAGAGTAATGAAAAGAAGGTGAAGGACGAGTGGAGAAGTTGAATAAAGGGGAAGTAAGAGAATGGATGAATAAAACCTTTGTAATGAGATTGAGTGAAGGAACGAGCAGTAAGCAGATGTGGATAAACCAGTAGATAGTGGAAGAATGAATAAAAACAACAGAAGGTAGAAGTTAACAGTTGAGTACAAAGTGAATAGAAGAATTAGAAGTGGAACAGCAGGGAATATCAGGCAAAATCAGTTTAGCAGTTAGTGACAAGCAGGACACATGTGGATCGTTCAACAGCAAATGGAAAACGTAGAGAGTGGAATAGTAAGTGTGGAATAGCAGACAATGGAAGGGGAAGCAGAATAAAGCAAGAAAGGATAGCTCAGTAGATAATGAAGGAGTTAGCAGGTGGAGGGTAAATGGAAGGTTAATTAGATTTAACTAGGTAGAAGACTGACCAGAGTGGATGAATGAGAGGATGGTTCAGCAGAAATCGACGGTTTAGCAGGAGGTGGATGGTTTATTAGGTATGGATGGTTCAGCAGGAGGTATATGGCTGGTTAAGTAGGTGTAACTGGTTGAGAGGTAGGTGGGTGATTGAACAGGAGGTGGATGGTTCAGCAGGCGGTGGAGTGGATGGTTGAGCAGGAGGTGGAGTGGCGGGAGGGTGAATACATTAGCGACTCTTATCTCCACTCCTTTCCCTGCAAGTAAATGAGGTGGGGGCGGCGCATTAGTCTCACAAATTAGCTCTTAACAACCAACTAATTGCCTAGTTAACCATGTGTCGCCCTAACGATCCTCCTGCTATGAAGTAATTACACACATCACACACGTAATAACACTAATATTAATAACGCTATTAATAACCATCACGTCCATTTTGTGTCCGGAACTCGGCACACGCAGTACTGGGAGCTGAAATTAATGATCAAAGCGAAGGAAAAAAATAATCGATGAAAGCAGAGTTAAATGAGAACTGCTTGCTTTGACTCCATCTGGTCATGAGAAGCTTACAGTATTTAGAAAAAGATGAAAAAAAATCTGTGTTTATTTAAATGATAAGGAGATTAAGATTAGTTTTTTTTTTTTTATTATTAATATTATTATTCTAGCTTCGCATCTTTACTTAACTTATTTCAACTCTGCCTTGTAATGAGAAGCTTGTATTACTTAAAGGGTTAAAAAATCGAATTGAGAGATTGAGATTAGAACATTTATTTTTCATATTCTAGTTTTGTATCACTACGTAACTTGCTTCAACTTTTTTTAATAATGAGACTGTAATGCTCAAAAATTAAAGCGAAAGTGCATCTCTACGTAACTTACTTTCACTCTGCCTAGTAATGAGAAGCTTGCAGTATTTAAAAAAAAAAAGGAACAAAAAAATCGTAGCTAATTTCAGTGATTTGAAGATTCAAATCAGAAGTATTTTTCTTATTATGGTTTGTACTGCCGCGTTAATCCCACACACTTGACAGACTGAACACTTACAACTTCAGAGTATAAAGAAGAGTAGGAAGACGACAAAGGGCTAATTGGTCAACACGAGTCAAATCCTCCGCATCTTACTTACTATCATCAGTTGTCATTATCCATAAATTAATATAAACTCCTCTTGAAACTATCCAGTGTCAGTGCAATTGGTTGTGTTCTTGGTAAATCTGCTTCATTCATTCTTAAACATTATTTTTGAACTTATTTTATTGTACCTTTAGTATACCTATTTGCGTCTTTTTACCTTTCCTCAACCTACTTGTTAATCTTTTCTTAACATTATTCTTACCTTTTCTAAAGTCATTTTTACCCATCGTGAAGCCACCCCTTTTTAAATTTTCTGAACCAATTTCTACCTTTATTTTTTCCTAAAACTATAATTACCTCTTCTTATCCACCGCTCCCTCGCATTCACAATGTAAATACACAAACATCATATTTTCCATTCGACTTCTGATTTATATGAGTCTCAGTTTGTATTACTCGCCACCACATCAATCAACCTTACAAGACCAAACATTTGCCTTCCATTCCGCCTTGCCTCCTGTACTTTTCATCCCCTCGCCAATAGCGTCTCGCATCCACGCTGAATATGTATGCCGTGATCCATATCATATGAATTTTATGAATAGTAATACGCAGCGCCATTGGTAATTTAAACTTTCCGCATTGGGCTGGATGAAGAGGGGGACTCGTAGTCTGGAGGAAATAGTTACTCAGTTAAAGGAGAAACTGCCAATGCCACGTATCAAAGAGAAAAGGAAGTAAAAGTCATAATCTATAAGAGTGAACTGGGCACGGATTGATGTGTTACCTTCCCTTGGGGCGAGATTGTGACTTTATTGTAAGGTTTCTATTGATAAAATAGAATAATGATTAGATGCAAAATTCTGACCGCATGGTAATTTCTTCTTTTATTTCAGTAACGCTAGATGATTTTGCTGAGCAGAAGTAAATCTACAGACACTTACAACATTGAACGTTTCCTTTACGTTTTGCTATGAGGGGTGTCTTACGATACCATTCTCCGAATCTGCAACAGACTAATTTGAATAAGCTTGAGGAGAAGCAATAGCAGTCAAAGAATTACTAAATCATTAAAGACAGCTGACGAAAATGTACGGTTAAAGTCTACAGTTAAATAAATTTGATCACTTTCTAACACTCAGTCATTCTGGTATTATATATTTCGTCAAGATAAACTAAACAGTAAACTTAAAAAGAAAAGTCTCTGCCATCTGTTGACTATAAACAAATAAAGTTCATAGTTATATAATTTCTGTCACTTTCACTCTTACTCCCATAGTCCATTTCTCTTCCATTCCTCAGCACCTCTTTTCATATCCTCCTCGCCTCCTCGCCCTTCGTCAGTGTTCCTCGCATACATCTCCATCCTCACACTCGTCATCGCCCTTCCTTCCCTCTTCGTGAACACGCCAGTTTAGCACATACTTCCTCACATTCTTCTATGACACACGCACTTGAAGCAAATGTCACCTTTTATTTGAATTTCGTGCTCCCGCCTCGCGTTCCTCAACATTATCACCCTCGCTGTCTCCTCTCTACTCTTTTCCCGTTCATCCCCTTCACTGTCTGAAACTACATCACGGAATTCGTATTTACTCTTTGGATCCTTCTGCTGACGAACATGGACATGGTACACGGACACACACACACACACACACACACACACACACACACACTTCAACCCTCCTTTTGTTAGTCTATATAATCTTTTCTGATCACTGTGCCCTAGTATAAATTCTTCCATTGCTTACATAAATTGCTGTTGCTGGTATCGTTGCTGCCACTGCTGTTGCTGCTGCTACTACTATTACCGCTACTACTAAATACTATTAACACTAGTAGTTAGTTTGCTAGTGAGAGCCTAACACTACCAAGTAATTTCGCAATCAACAGCATCAGAAACAACAAGGACAACAAAAGCAAAAACAATGACAATAACTCAACCACCACTACCACCACCAAAAACAACCACCATCATCAAACAAGAAAAAAAAAATTTAACCACAGCACAATTAGCGTACCAAACTGACATACGAGAATTGACGAGGCAGAGGAGGAGAAAGACTAGGAGGGGAGGAACAGCACTAACAAGGACCAATAAGATGAAGAAAGGAAGGAAGCAGCAACAACAGAACCATGGAGGGCGCTGTTATTAGATCCCAACACCTCAACACAACGCCACAGCACAACACCACAACACACCACGCCCTTTCTCAACACGCCCATAACCCCGACACGCCATCAATCGCCGCCAAAACCAGCGCTTGAGGCCGCCCAATCCAGCGGGCCCCAAGAACCCACCAAGACACGGTAATTGGCCCTTCATCCCGCCGCCTACACTGACGCTGAAGCTGCTGATGTGAAATTGGGCCCTGATCCTCCGAGAGCCGCCACGCGAGGGTGACGCAGAGTTAGGAAAAGCAGCCCACAAACCCTCTTGCTGCTGCTGATCCGCGGCTGGCTAAGTGCCGGAGATGGAAATGGAGGGGTTGTGGAAGGTGATGGTGGAAGTGGAATAGGGGATAGAGGATAAGGAGGATAATGAGTAGGAGTAGAGGCAAGAAGAACAATGGTTTCCTGTTTTCAGCTTGTTTGCTACTGATCCGCTAAGTGGAGATGGAAATGCATGGAGAGGGTGGTGAAGTGGAAGAGAAGATGAAGGATAAGGGGGGTTAATGAGTAAGAGTAGAAACAAAAAGAAGAATGGTTTCCTGTTCTCAGTTTGTTTGCTACTGATCCACAGCCTGCTAAATAGAGATGGAAGTAAAAGAGGAGAGGATGTGGAAGAGGAGGTGGAAAAGGAGATGGAGGATAAGATTAGTGAGTAGGAGTAAAAGCAAGAACAATGGTTTTCTCTTTTCAGTTTTGTTTTGCTACTGATCCATGTCTTGCTAAATAGAGATGGGAATGGAGTAGAAGAGAGTGGTGGAGGTGGAGAAGGAGATGGAAGAGGTGGAGGATAAGGAGAATAGTGAGCAAATAAGAACATAAGAACATACAAAAAACAAAGGAAGCCGCAGGAAGCCGTCAGGCAGATACTTGGCAATCTCTGTGGCAGATTCAGGAGTAGGAAAAAGAAGAGTAAAGGTTTTCTGTTTTCTGTCTGTCTTTGTCTCATGGCGTGGCAATAAAGAAAACAGCGCCACGTTCCTTAACAGTAGAAAAGCAACTGAAAATTACATCCCGGTGTTGTTGTGTTACGAGCTATTGTAAAAATAAGAGCGAAAAGACTTGTAGTTTTGTTTTAAGTCTGCCTTTAGTATACAGACGATTGAAATAATTATATGCCAGTGTTATTGACGTAGACTTGATTTCTTCTTATAACCACTTATATTTTGTCCGTTACTCATTTTTTTTCTATTCACAAGAGAAAAAAGATAACATAACGCAATTTTCCAAACCGTAAAAAAAAAAAAGGACCAGTAAAGAGACAGTGAGGGATGTCACAGGCAGGATGACGAAATATGCACAGGCGCTACAGAATACTGGGAAGGGACACCGCTCTGCTAGTAAATATGGAACAAAGTAACACAACACAGACACAAACGGAAGAGAATCGAGTCTGAGAGTTGTTGAAAATATGACCTTCCACTGTCCATTGGGTATTACGACATCTGTACAACGAGGAAAAACTGCCTGAAGGTGGAAGAGATCATTGCTCATTTGCCATTAGGGAATTAATATCAAAATTACACATTAATGAGGGTCTGAATGCAATGTTGGATACGGTATTGTCATGAAGCTGAGTGGAAATATGTATGTATAATGTTTGTGAAAGTTTTATAAAGCCTTTCTAGCGTATATGTATTATAAAAACAATAAAAAAAAAGAACAGCAAATGTCAGAGGGCAGGGAACAGGAAGTATCTAGAAACTACCTTCCCTTCAGGTCAAGAGTCACAGAATGAAAAAGTAACAGGGTGGTCGGTGCGTTGTTGCTGTAGAAGGGCTGGGAAAAGATGAGACTGTTGACACGAGAGAGAGAGAGAGAGAGAGAGAGAGAGAGAGAGAGAGAGGAGAGAGAGAGAGAGTGAGAGGAGAGAGAGAGAGAGAGAGAGAGAGAGAGAGAGAGAGAGAGAGAGAGAGAGAGAGAGAGAGAGAGAGAGAGAGAGAGAGAGAGAGAGAGAGAGAGAGAGAGAGAGAGAGAGAGAGTGAGAGAGAGAGGAACATCATTTTGCTGAATATTGCATCAAGATTCAGCAAAACCCCAATTTTTCGGTGACGTGCGGAGGTGCAGCAAACAAGATAATCAAATTTGCCAACTTTTTTCTCACCTTGTGCCTGCATATTCAACTTAATGCACCCAACGAGAGAGAGAGAGAGAGAGAGAGAGAGAGAGAGAGAGAGAGAGAGAGAGAGAGAGAGAGAGAGAGAGAGAGAGAGAGAGAGAATCCTTCGCCTGTCGCCTCACTCCTCTCCGCCTCCTGCCTAGTCGACACGCTCATAAATCGCTGGTCTTGCGGCCGCCAACACAGCCTCCCGTCAGGCATAAATCCGAGACCGTCGCACACCCTGCGTCAAAACAACACTGCACTCCCTTCACGTCCACTAACTCCACCCGACATTACTCCTTAGGTGCATGTACTGCCAGTAAGTCCAGCCAGCCGCTATACCTGTTAGCAGAACCACGGCGACGGCTGGTGGTAGTGGTGATGGAAGCGGTGTAGCACGAGATAGCAGCAGCGCAGGGTGATAGCGGTGGTGGTGTTGTGAGAGCCGGGGATTCGTCTCAGCCTCGCATCGCTGTCATTTCACGGGTAAATCTTGGGCTGGCTATTGTGGCGCGGGAGTTATGGCCGTGTCTCGAAGGTAGCGTAGAAGATAGAGACCATTTCACACGCCGCCCTTCTGTGGATGCGAGCTACCAATGTGGGGTCGTCCTGGGCAAATGGTGGCTTTTGTTGCTCTTTGTGAGAGAGAGAGAGAGAGAGAGAAGAGAGAGAGAGAGAGAGAGAGAGAGAGAGAGAGAGAGAGAGAGAGAGAGAGAGAGAGAGAGAGAGAGAGACGTTATTTAATGATACCTCATTTATTTTGTTTCTATAGGTAAAGAAGGCAGCAACAGGTTACGGTAAGGGGATGAAATAGCTTACTAAATTGCAGCTTCCCCTCTCTTTGCCCCATAAATAAAGCAAAATGGAAAAAAAAAAAAACTTGTAAATCGCCGGATATCAGGATTTACCATTAGCCCATCTCAACAAAGGCTCACAGTACCCAACAATAGCATTACACCTTATCAACCTCATCATAGTTTTGACAATCGCATAACAATAACACCAATACCAGTGCACCTTTAGTATCGCCACACGTCCCTCCCACGCAGCAAACGACTCCCCGAGGACACCGATACTTGCAGATGCTGTTTACATTATGAAGAGCAAAAGTGGTCAGGGTCAATAGTCGATAAAGTTACCGCATTCACTTCCACTGTGTTTATTTCCCCTCCCCCCTCCCCTCAGTCCCACGTTCTCTGGTGTGCTTACAAATTGATACGTGCTTCATTACTTGCCACGTTATGTATTGCCAGTAGCTTAGAGGACTTACAACTGGTGGGAAGCGCTAAAACAGTGTGAATGATCTAATTTTGACTTTAACAATGAGGGAAAAACGGATGAAATACAGCTTGATTCCATGCGCCACTAAGACACGACTAAAATACTATCACATAACATTAAAAACCACAAGAAGCATTACCGCAGTACGCAAAGTAAATACAAAATGATGGAGGCTAACAGTACTACGCAAAATATGTAAAGCAACAAGAAAAATGAACACAGGAAAAGACAAAAAAAATAGAAAAAAAGGATGCGAACACACGTAACAAATAATAGAACAAAACCATAAACAAAGTAAATACAGCATACCAAAAAATCATACGTCATTGTCTGAAATCACACGAAAACGCTACCTCTCCCTCTAATAAAACCACCGATACATGAAACACACGGAGAAGCAACTAACACAAACTACGTAAATGCGACACAGCACAAAGATCATATACGAGTACCATTAGCAAGAGACATGAGAAAGCGCTACTTCTCCTGATACACACAAAACACACGTACGTAGAAACAACACACGCAGAAACCACAAAACATTCAAATATTAACCAAAAAAAACATACAAGAAACACACACAAAACCAGACATGCAGGTATCAGAGGTTTCACACACACACACACACACACACACACACACACACACACACACACACACACACACACACACACACACACACACACTCAAAACACTAACAAACAGGTACACAGAAAAAAAAAAAGGAAAAAAAGGAAAAGAAAACACACTGGGAAAAGCAAACAAACACAGCACAAGTTTCACACGTGCTACCAATAACCAGCTTTTCTTTCCCCCCTTTCATGTTCACAGCAGGCACTGGACCCACACACACTGAAGTAACCTTTGGCGACGTAAGCTTAGAGGTAATAACACTAATAATAAGCTGCTATCGCGGGCACTAATATTGCCTTGCCATAAAGCATTTTGCGATATCGGCAAATTGGCCATCACTTTCTCGCCCAGCTAATATTACGTGGCCTGGGAACACACGCCCTGTGAGGCACATACTTTTTGCTCCCTGAAATGGGGCTAATTTAGGGCAAGAGAAGGAGAGGCGAAAGGGTGATGGGGGGGAAGGAAAGGAAGGAAGAAAGGGAAAAGGTGATGGGGAAGGAAAAGGGTGAAAAGGTGAGAGAATAAAAACAAGGGAAAGAAGAACTAGAACATGAACGACAGACCACAAAATAAGGAGAAGAAAAGGTAGAAAAGGAGGAAGAGGAAGTGGAACCGAAGACGGAGGAGTATGGGGAAGATGACAACGACAACGAGGACGGGACGAGAAGCCGGCGAAAAAGAAGAAAAAGGTCGACGAACATGAGAGGCAAACATAAAAAAAAGATTAAGAATATAAGGAAGAAGAGGATAAGCCACAGTAGCAGCAGCATTAAAAAGGAAGGGCAGAGGAGAAAAAAGGAGCAGCAGCAACAGGAACTACACAAAAGGAACAAAGTGATAGTAAAACAGTAGCACCTTTCCAGACTGCATTGTGAGCTCACAGTGAGGAGTCTCGGGCATACTTAGTATCTCGTACTTAGTATCTCGAAGTGGCTTAAGCAAACCCCGGGGATGCGTATCTTAGGTGTAGGTTAGTAAGTGGCTACTCTTACGCGTGTGTGTGTGTGTGTGTGTGTGTGTGTGTGTGTGTGTGTGAGTACTCATTAGGTTGTACTTTTGTCGATTCTGGTGTTCATGTTAAATAAAAAAGAAACAGTTTTCCTTGGCACTTACACACACACGTAGGTGAAGCTAAGTGCCTCGCGTCACATTCACTTACACACGCACACGTCACTTACAGCGTGACTGAGATAAAACTTCACACTTCCTTTTGTTTTCTATCATAGTACCATATTCACTCAATAAGCTCCCTCTCCCTCTTCCTCTCTACAATGTGTACTCTTCTCATTTTCTGCTGCTAAGAGTTTTTTTTTTCTTTCTTACTGCATTGTTATAGAACGGTAATTCCCCTCAAAGTTTGTCGTATAAAGAAAAAAATGCATCAACTTAGCAAACACTCGATGATAAACAACTGTTAATACTGAGACGCATGTGACAGCAGACAGTTATCCACTCACAGTACAACACCAAGTAAAAAAGCAGTCACTGTAATAGTAAAAGTACGTGAAGATGAAGAGATGTTACGAAGCAGAGACAACTTCTAGGAGACGATATTTTGAAGACGCCCATTTGAACCACTCAGAAACAAAACACTACAAAAAATAAACTACTATTACTACAAATATTACCACCACCACCATACCAACTAGTACCACCAGGCAGCAACCCCTACCAAGCGCGTACACAAAGGCATGAAGTTCTCTCTCGTTCCTAAGAGCATAAGCACCATATTCAGGCTCGCTCATCACTTAATACCTTGGCTACATAATAAGGCTATACCACCTTCGCCTTCCCGCCCCTTGCCTGCAGCAGCGACGCCGTGCCTGTATCTCTCTCGCGCCGCCCAGCTGATACGAGGCTCATCCCGATATATTGCATCATTTTGGTATTCATGAAAAGACCTCACCTCACCTGCCTCTCTCCCTCCTTCAGCAGGTGAAGAGAGGAGCAGCAGCAACACCACCACCACCACCACCACCACCAGTGTTATCCTGCTCCTTGGTGTCTATCTTCCCATTATTCTTGTCGATTTTCTTCGTTTATTTATTTATTTTTTATTTGTGATTTGCTTCTTGTCATTGTTCTCTTTTTTTCTGTATATTTCTCCTCTGTTGCTCGTCATCTTGTTTCTTTATTCTTCTCGTTTATTCTTCTCGTCTGTTGTTGTTGTTAATCAGTCCATCTCTTTATCTATTGATTTCTCCCTCACTTCCTCTTCCTCTTTTATTCGTTTTCTCTTACTCCTCTTCTTCTACTGCTACTACCTCAATACGTTCTTGTTTTGGTTCTTCTTCTACCTCATTTTCCTTTCTTCTTCTGCCCTTATTGATATTATATTTTGTATTCCCCCTCTTCCTCCTTGTACTTCCGCCTTCCTCATCCTCTCTTTCCTCCCTTCTTCCTCTACCTCTTCCTCCTTCTCTCTCCTCCTCCTTTAATTTGCCTTTACGGTCCTATGTCTCTCAATTTAGATTACATGGTGCGGTTTATCACAAGCAGCCTCGTAAAGACAAATAACTCTACCACTATTTGTCCGTGCTTCGTTCCTTTGGGCTCTTGTCCCTCCGCTTACTCCTCCTCCTGCATCCTTTTCTTTACATACAACACACAAAAGTATCCATTTCCTTGCATTATGACTAAATTTTTACAAACCAACCTCTCTTCTGTCTCTCTGTCTCCTCCGTCCCTCCCTCCCTTCCACCACCAGCACCACCCACCATCACCCGCCACGAGCAAACACTCTACGAGCAGGTGTCGCCTTCAGCGGCTAAATAAAAACAAACACACAAACCATTCCACCTCCAACATTCCGAGTCCCATTCATTTCCTCCCTTTCCACAACACGCTGAGAAAGACACTCTCTGCAAAACATTAAATTTCCTCTTTGTTTCTGTTTTTCTATCTGTCTATCTGTGTCTATCTGTATATGCCTGCCTTTCTGTCTGTTTCTCTATCTGTCTGTCTGTCACTATGTTTCTTCGTCTGTCTCTCTTTGCAAAAATATACTTTACCAGAGAGAGAGAGAGAGAGACAGAGAGAACACACAAGGATGGAGAGGAGTGCGTGGGAGCCGGCCAGGTGCGGGGCGGGGCGGTACAGTCAAAGATAAATACAGTCACATTAAGATCGAAAAACTCCTTTTCTGGAGGCAAATAGCTCGTAGGGCTCAGTCTCTCTCTCTCTCTCTCTCTCTCTCTCTCTCTCTCTCTCTCTCTCTCTCTCTCTCTCTCTCTCTCTCTCTCTCTCTCTCTCTCTCTCATTTTCAGTTCCCCTTTCTCTTTTACTGTTTTTACTCATTTATTTTACTTTTCTAATTTTCTTTTTTCCACTCTCTCTCTCTCTCTCTCTCTCTCTCTCTCTCTCTCTCTCTCTCTCTCTCTCTCTCTCTCTCTCTCTCTCTCTCTCTCTCTCATATTTCCCCTTTACCTCCCTTCATCGTTTCCCCTTCCTCTTTTCCTTTCCCCTCCCTTTACTTCCTCTTCTCTCCCCTTGTTTCATCTCCTGTTTCGTACTTTTTCCTTCCTTTGAACTCACTCTCTCTCTCTCTCTCTCTCTCTCTCTCTCTCTCTCTCTCTCTCTCTCTCTCTCTCTCTCTCTCTCTCTCTCTCTCTCTCTCTCTCTCTTTCTTGGAACTCTCTTCTCTTTAATGCAGTCTTGTCGTGAACAATTATTAAATGTTTGTAAATTGTTTATTCATATGGCGTTTATTTCCATACCTTGCTTGAATATAAACTACATATGTATCTTGTCATCTATTCTTGTATATTTTGGCCTTGCGTTATTTGGACTATAGAAATTTCCTATCCATTTTTTTCTTCTTTTTAGCATCTATATTATGCGGCATAATTTCTTGGATATTGTTTTCTGTTCCACTGCTTATGACATACACACACACACACACACACACACACACACACACACACACACACACACACACGGTTCTCGATTCTCAAACTAAGGACTGTGACACACTTTCTTCCAGGCAACACCCACGTCTGAACACTACACTGGCAACAGATCGAAATCCTATTCCTGTTAACCATTTTCTTCCTTTTTTTGTATTTGTGTGTTTGTCAGTTTTTCTTTTTTCTTTTTTTGTATAGTGCTTTTTTAGTGGTGTGAATTATTGCAGTGGCAGCGAAATGGTCGAGTTTATAATGTTGAATAACCTGTCCGTAGTCAATAAAGTAAGATTATATTGGTTGATACGTGAACAGGTGAATAGAAACTGAATTAATGTTTGAGAGTAAAACATCTGAGTGTCATTGATTGCATTCAGTGTGCACGAGGTTAAGGAGTTCGTTCCCACCAGGGGTTCAAAGGCCAAAGGGGTTAAGACCAGAGAGAGAGAGAGAGAGAGAGAGAGAGAGAGAGAGAGAGAGAGAGAGAGAGAGAGAGAGAGAGAGAGAGAGAGAGAGAGAGAGAGAGAGAGAGAGAGAGAGCTTAGCGTCTGTCCTTCCTTTTGAGTTTTATCGCCGTCTCCTCTTTGTCACGTGTTGTTTTACGTCCTTGCTTCCTCTTTGCGTCATTCTTCTTTTCCTCTCCTCCGCTCTGACACCTCCCCTAATGCCGCAAGGGAAAACGGGGATACATGAAAGAGAAAAAAGGGAAAAAAAAAAAATGACGGTAGAGGGAAAAAAAGTGTGTGCTTCCGACAAAATGTGAGCCAGTTGCATTTTTCCAAGGAGGGAGATCTCAGGAGGGGAGAAGGGAAGCGGTGCCAAGGAAGGTAGCCAGTATTTTCAGCTTGACGGTGGAGGAAAAGAATATCAAGTGAACTAACCAGGCAAACCAAAGCCTGTGTAATCTTTATACTATGCACCCTGATTACATTACGCTGCTGCAAGTATGTTCTTTTGGGGTTCTTTGGCATTAAAGATCTTTTTTTTTTTTATTACATGGCGTCTGGACATCGCTCCCTTTCTCCTTAAAATTGGCAGGAATTTCCTCCGTCTAGTAATTGGATGCAGTGGCGGCGAGGTGACGTCTGTTTTTTTGTTTCTCTTGAGTTTCGCTATAATTGCTACGTATTCCTGTTTCCGATAGTTTTGCGTCTTTTGTTTTTTCTCTGTAGCAAACGAAGCTTACAAGTGTCAGATACGATAACAGCAATTAGTAATGCCCTAAACTCTAATGCTTGATTTTAGTGTTCTCTCATTGATCTTAAAAACAAAAAACAGCACCAAGCACAGTTCTAAAACTCATCTCACGTTAATTGTTAATACGATATGCTTCCTCTTAAAAATATTTTCTATCTATTCTCAATTTGTCTTAATTGTGAGTTGCGCTGTGCATTACCTTTAGATTCACAAGGACTGCAGTTTTAATGAATACTATCTTTGTTAACGTATTACAATGCCTTGACCACTTTAATAAAGAGAACTATCCTGCATCTCTGATTTCAGTTTGTATATTGTAACTAAAAACAAAGATCTTAACAGGGGCAAACGTGCCTGCTGCGGATTGTTCTTCCTATGAATTTTTTTTGCGTGTTTTTTAAAGGGACAAAAGTTTAAACCCCCAGTCCCCTGTGGCCTGGAGGTAATGAGGCGTTGTAGTCATCACGTGATCACACATTTATTAGGGAGCTGCCAGCGCTCACCATTTGGAGCAGGGCGAAAGCATGTAGCTTTTACAGAGGATGGAGTCGAGAGCTGCTTACCAGAGATTTTTAAATGGTGGGTCGCAACTTCATCCGCCGACACTCTAATTTACAGGGACTGCCGCTTGTAATGGATGGGACTGACACATGTTAGCCTGATGCTTTCTTGCAGCTTCCCTTATATTCTGATGGCCTTGTGTTTCCCTCCTCAGCTCCTCTGGTGATTTTTTTCCCCTTTTGTAATGGAGGGAGTGGCAGGTGTGTGTCTGATGGCTACTTGCAGCTTTCCTTATGTTCCACTGGCCTTGTGTTCTATAGCAGTGTTTCCCCCTTCAGGTCCTCTGATGAATGTGACGGCCGTGATGGAGGGCGAGGTGCTGCTGCCCTGCGACGTGGCCACCTCCATAGAGGGTGACCTGCCCATAATGATGATGTTTTACAGGAATGAGTCTGGCACGCCTATCTACACGTGAGTAGTCCTGGCATTCCCTCTTCTCCGTTTTTTTCCCCTCTCTCTTTTTCGGCTTTTCCTTTCTCTTATTCCATTTTTTTGCTCACTCCTTTTCCATTTTTCTCCCTTTCTCTTTTTTCCAGTGTTTCTTCTCCCTTTTAGCAGTTTTTTTCTTCTCTTGTTTCTCTTTTCCTATTTTCTTTACTTTTCTTCCCATCGTTTTATCTGCTGAATCTCTCTCTCTCTCTCTCTCTCTCTCTCTCTCTCTCTCTCTCTCTCTCTCTCTCTCTCTCTCTCTCTCTCTCTCTCTCTCTCTCTCTCTCTCTCTCTCTCTCTCTGTGTTCATTCCTCCCTTGTGACATGTGCTCTTCATTATCTCCTCTCTCTCCTTTTATACAGTTGTGCCTCTCACCCTCTTCCGTTTTTTCTCTTCCCCCTCTTCTTAATAACGTGCACTCTCGTTTTCTCCCTCCTTCCTCTTTCTTTACACGATCCTTTCTCCCACCTCCTGTCTCTCTCTCTCTCTCCCCTTCTTTCATTCTAGTCTCTCTCTCTGTGTCTCTTTCTCTTCCCACGTCTGACATTCTTTCAGTGTGCTATTTTTTCCTGTTGTCATCCTCCTCTATGCTCCACTGCGCGCCTTGTAAACAGGAGAATGGTAAGATGTATGGGCTTCTTCTGGAGCATCGTATATTAAAATGGTCGGAAAAATCCTGGAAATTTAATAAAAGAATACGTGAACTGAAGGCGTAATTACAAATGTTTGAAAAGAGAAGTTTCAGAACCTCTCAGAAACTACATTGGTCAAAACTCTTGGTTCTTCTTTTGTTTCTTTTCTGGATTGGCACTGTGATGTGTTTTTTTTTATTTCTGTTTCCAGGGTTTGGTTTCCCTGACACATAAGAAAAAAGAGTGAAAAGGAACAATTATAAGTTAAGCTAGGTTAGGTCAGGTTAGCTTAACTTAGAGGATAAATAGATATATAAGAAACTAGTATACTAAGTTATGTTAGGTTAGCTTACGTTTGGTTAATGATAAGTACAAGATAATTAACTACAGTATATATAAAGCTTTACCTGTAATAAGGAGGTTCGGATAGGTTAGATAAGGTTAAATTAGGATCAATTACCGAGCCACCAAAACAAGCTTAACATTCAGGAGCTCTGGAATCAAAGCTTTACCATGCCAGCTCAACCACGAGGTATTAGAAACATTATCACTGATACTACCATAGAAGTCAATACTACCTATCACACTTTCCCTATTCGCTATATTATACCTTTTGACGCAGCAACGGTGTAGAGAACGCTAAACACACTTCAGGTTTAACCCTTTGACTGCCACTTGGTACATCTTTCCCTAATTACCAGTCACTCTGAGATATCTTTACTTGTTCTACAACCACATCCGGTCTTCGAACTGAGAAGGAACTAAAATATGTTGTTTTCATCGGTAACTTTCTTGTAGATGCT
>NC_087154.1:5970000-5975000 GCF_035594125.1 Scylla paramamosain
GCACCACTTCTGATTCATTTTCCTAGTATTCCATGTCATTATAACCTGCAAAATATCATCAAACATACATAATGAAGTCTGCCTATGTGCAGGATACCCAACCATTATGTGAACAATGAAAGTAAGACATTAAGAGCATTCAGAATATTTAAATTTGTATAACATATCACACTGTTAGACATAATGACTAGTTTGAGAGGTGGGAAGGTAGGGAGAGGAGTAAAAGAGAACAGAAAGGAACAAAAATGCAGAGAAAGACAAGGAAACATTCAAATAATACCAGGAAACTGAAAAAAAGGGAAAAAAAAAAAACATGATGAGGAAGACAAAGAAAATCCAGACCATCGAGGACAAAGACGCAGCAACAAAGACGAGGCTCAAGACAAAAAATAAAGTACAACCACACCAAAAGTCCCCTTGTTCCTCACTCCCTTCCGCCTCTCTTAGAAGGAGAGAGAGAGAAAAAAAAAAACACCAACACAATTTGCACCATATGTGACTCCCCTTCACCCCACGTACCTTCCTCTTCCCTTGAGCCACCCAGGAGGTAGCTGCGGCGCCTGTCGCTCCCTTGGGCTGAGGGGAAAGGGGGCATCCTTGGGGAAGAGAGCGTGGTAAGGGGAAAGATAAGCCAGCCTCCTCCAAGAGACCTTTTCCTCCTCTTTCATTATGATATCAGTAAATGTGTCTCTCTCTCTCTCTCTCTCTCTCTCTCTCTCTCTCTCTCTCTCTCTCTCTCTCTCTCTCTCTCTCTCTCTCATCGTAATAACCTCCCACTCTAGATACTCTTCAGTTCTTTTCCTCTGGACGAATATACAAACTTGCACATGCTAAGTAAGGAAAGCTGCAGCTGGAGTACTGCATAAATAAGAAGATAACATGCAGCAGCTGGGGAGCAGGAGCACCAGCACCACCACCACCACCACCACCACCACCACCATCACCACAACCACCACCACCACCACCTGCAGCAATACACAAGATTAAGAAAACAAGCGGGAGGGGAAAAGTCAGAAAGGTTTTGGAAAGTCAAGGTTTTAGCAGAGCTGGAAGGTTTTTGAAAAATCAAGGATGTTTTGGAATACATGGGAGATATGGCAAGTTCAACAATATTCTAGAAAATCAGGAAGGTTTTTGGAAGGTGTGGAAAGTTCTGAGGCATCAAGATGATAGTAGGTCTGAAAGATAATAGAAGGTTATGAAGATTTTGGAAGGTCTGGAAGGTTTCGGTGTCTTATTTGGTGGTGATTTTCGTGGAATTATCAGCAATAATATACATACGAATTTAGAAATTAATTTATCTTACCTAGGAAATGTTGGCTTCATTTTCATCGCATACTGAACACTATCGTCAAATTTGATTACAAAAGAAAATTACATTGGAAGCCGAATCTGTGAGCATGAAATCTCTGGTCCAGACAAACAGATGTAAAGGATTTCCACGTCGTATTTTCATATATGTTCAAATAATTACGCACGCTTCTCCCAGTATTAGTGATTCATGTTCATCACGGCCAGTGGCTCCGCGCGCTGCACAGTCCAGTCAGTCTTCATAGAATTGCCAACATGCAAAGGAATTTATTGACAACGGGAGGTCAAACGGTGTGACGGTGGAAAACCTTGCTTGGGGAAAAGCCAGTTACTCTAACTTAACTTTTGTAGAAGAAATTCGTGAAACAAATTTGAAATATGACCTTTACGGCGGATATACCTTAGTTGTTCCATATACTGATTGCTATTTCAAGACAACACAATGTTAGACTGAATGATTTACACCAAAAAAAAAAAAAAAAAATCATAGAGGACAATTTCATTTGCAAGACGTGTGTGGTGACGCAGAAATGTACTGATAACCCTTTCACTATCAGTCAACCTTTGCCGGATTCACCTGCAGACCTTTAAATACTTTTTTTTGCACCAGTCTCTTTAAAAGCTTTCTTCTATAACTTAGCAACGGTGGATTATTACCTTTCTTTATATCCACCCAAATCATTTATTACAGTGATCTCAATATTAACAAAAAAAATAAAAAGGACCACAGCAGTAAAAAGGAAAAAAAATGAAGGATAGATGCTGAAGGTCGAGAAGAGCAGGCCAGGAGGATTCATGAAAACCATAGGGAAGCAAAAGAAGCAAGGAATACATGACAACTGCAAGGTAATTAGTGCAACACCTTCAGGTCTTATAGCAGTAAGAAAACTGACCGATATGCAATAAGGTCAGGTGGAGGTCGGCAGGGGCACCTCGGATAGGAAGAAGTGGTGGAAGCGTTCTGGGAAGCAATAGGGGTGGTAGAGATACGGCGACTGCAAGGTGATAAGGAGAGGCACGGGATCTTTAAGTGCCTGACGTACACCGCCATTGCCTTCCTGGGTGTCACCGTCAACAACACCCGATCGCTTTACAGCCTCCACACCCCTCCTATTGTCCCTCGCACCTCGTCAATCCCACTCCTAACTCCCGCCAATACTCCTCCCATGGCCACGTCACGGCCTCCCCACACCCTCCAAGGGAAGAGGGTGGCTTTGTGGTCCAGTGCTTGGCGTGTGACTTAAAGGCTGCAAGTTCGACCCTGCTTCAGTAGTGTCTAGGTTGGAGAGGTAGCGTACTGTGGTGCTTAGCGTAATTTGTCCTCATTGTTGCGGTACTCTATGAATTTCTATTTGATTTCCTTTCCTCACTACACTTTCGATCATCTCCCTCTCCTAATACTCTTGATTTTTTTCTCTTACTGGAGGGAGGATAGGAATGAAAGAAGCAAGAGAGGAAAGGAGGATGATGTAGAAAGACACGGTGCCTGTAGGGACACGAGACAGCTATTTATCGGAAATAATAATTAACATGAACAAGGGCAAGATTCCAGAACTTTGTAACTGGTGCCTGATTATGCGAGACGACAATTCTGGACTTGTTTTGCCTTGAGTAAAGTAAACTGGAGACTCAGAAGGGAACACTTAAAAAGGAGTTCGAACAGATCTTTAATGGCATGTAAACAGAGCACGTTCATCACCTATCTTTCTACATATATACCAGGCCGGGAACCCCACACGCTGTTACCTAGACAAAGCACCACACACTTGCACACACACACACACACACAGCACTCACACTCTTAGCCCCGTTAATCATACAAGTAATAGTACGAATAATAACGACTCTAATAATAATATAATGACAACAATAACACCACCACCAACAACAATAACAATAAAAACGGCCATAACAATAACTCCTCTCAAAAGTCACGCACGGCACAGATACGGAGTCAAGTCTTCAAGGAGAAAAACTAACACCAAAACGAAGACTTTCATAACCATTCCTCAAGAGCACTTCCCGCAGCCATCACCGGGACACAATTCAACATCCGGACGAGTGAACAAAAAGGAGCGCGGAACTATTCCATTGATGGGTATAATTACAGCCATTATATTAAAGCCAGAAGGGAGGACGAATAAATGTGAAACGAACAGAAGTATTCACGCATCATAAAAGATATACAGTATGGGGTGCAATATATCAGGAGAGGGAGAGGGAAAGAGTGAGAGAGAGGGAAAGAGAGAGAGAAAGTGAGTGAGGGAAAGAGACGTGATGCAGGAAGGGAGAGAAACGAGGTGCACAGGAGGAAAAAGAGTAGGAAGAGGAGGAGAAGGAAAAAAAGATGGATGGTAGATAAAGTGACGAGATGTATGGAGTAAAGGAGATGAAATAAGAGCAGAGAGAGAGAGAGAGAGAGAGAGAGAGAGAGAGAGAGAGAGAGAGAGAGAGAGAGAGAGAGAGAGAGAGAGAGAGAGAGAGAGAGAGAGAGAGAGAGAGAGAGAGAGAGAGAGAGAGACAGCCTTCATGCCCTTTGGGTTAAGGGTCACAGGGCCATGGCTAGTGAAGTGTGGCCATCAATACATCAATAAACGACAACGACTCCTCTTCCTCCTCCTCCTCCTCCTCCTCCTCCTCCTCCTCCTCCTCCTTCTCTTCCTCTTCCTCTTCCTCTTCCTCTTCCTCCTTATCATCTTCATCACTTCCCTTTGTCTGTACTCTACCTACTTAACTGCTCTTCTCCTCTTACCTTCGTCGTCGTCTTCGTCCTCGTCTTCGTCTTCCTCCTCCTCCTCCTCCTCCTCCTCTAATACCTAATTATTTCCCTTGGCAGCTCTGAAGAATGCAAATTTATTTAAAACCGCTATTTTCTGCTCTTTAGAAGTGGTTAATTTCATATGTATTTCGTTCGTTATACAGAGACGGAGGTGTACAGTACATGATGAATAATGTGTCTGTCGAAATACGAACGATTCTTTTTCTTTATTTTTCTGATGAGATTTTGATGATGAGAATACAGACTTGGTAGTTTTTTATTCTTTGTTATGTAATGTGTGTCTGGTTAAGCATTTCATTTATTTATTTTTTTGTTTTGTTTTTTACTGTCACCTTGCTTCTTGATCAGGATTTCGCGCGCTATTTGAAATTTTTATAAGGAGAGTTGCTTATGTACTTGCAGCGTTTCTAATCTAATCTAATCTACTATATGTACATTCTTCATTGCGTCACCTCTTCCCTGGCGTATCGTAAAACACAGGGACGCAAGAAAAATTGTTATGTCTGCTTGGTTATTTCCTTATACTCTACTACGTAACGCTTTTCTAGGTTAGTACATCCATCTGTATATCCTTCCTTCACCACCTCTGTGTTCAGTCTTCACGTCACACCAAAGCTATATCATTTCATCCAATACCGAGCCGTCACATCCCATTCAAGTGCTTGACTCCATTTTTCATTCACATTCTGTTCCTTTTATACTTACCTCGACAGTTCACTCGTCTCTCCATACTGCAACTCCACTATTCCAGCTTCTGTTCTGTTCAGTTTTCCTCTTAATCCTCAGCTCTCTCGCACTTCTTTACTTCATCTCTCCCTATGCAACTTCTCCATTAATTCTCAAGATTCACTTCCGTCAATCACTCCTTCTCTTCCCCTATCCCTTCCTCCTCATCTTCTTTTTTAGCTAC
>NC_087154.1:5977500-5987500 GCF_035594125.1 Scylla paramamosain
AGGAGATGAAGATAAAGACAGAAAGGTGGGAGAGAGACAAGTAGGGGAGAGAAATGGCAGTAAGGAGCGATTATGGAGAGGAAAAAATGAGGGCTTGGAGAAGAAAAAGAAGGGATGACAGAAGTAATGGTTGGGAGAAGGAGGAAAGGAAAAAAAGAATAGAGGAATGGCATTAAATAAGAAGGGAAATGAAGGGAATGAGAAGGGAAAAGAAAGCGAAATGTGTAGTAGTGGGAAAAGGAAGAAACAAACCGAAGAGAAAGGGAAAATAAACTAAACCTGATTGTACTTGTGACAAAAAATAAAAGGGGAGGAAGAAAAGGGAAGGAAACAGAAGAGGAGGAAAGGAGCAAAAGTGAAAAGAAAGCGAAACAGTAATGAAAGAATGAAGAATGAAAGAAGGAAGAAATAAACTGAAGGGAAAAGGGAAAATAAGCAAAACGTATAGCAATAATCATGACAAAAAAAAAATAGAAGAAGAAAAAGGAGAAGAATAGAAAAGGAGAACGTTGTAGTAGTACTGAAAGGAAGAAGGAAAGGAAAGTGTTAACAGCGTATCTAGCAACGCCAGAAAAAAAGAGAAGGAAAAGAGAGAATGGAGAACTAGAATGTGATAGTATGAAGGGAGAAAGGAGAAAAAGAGGAATAGTGTGTCTTGTAACGCAAAAACAAACAAAAAAAAGAAAATGGAAAGGAACAGGAAAAGAAGAAGGCCTGTCTAGTAGCATGAAAAAAAAAAGGGTTAAAGGTAAGGTAAAGAGCAACACGTCTCACACTAACTCGTCAATCATGAAAGCCTCGAAGTACTGTAGTGGAATTTCCTTCAATTGAACAGCAAGAGTGAGCGAGGCAGGAGAGTGGTGGGTGGCAGGAGCCCTCTCAACCGTGTATCGCTCGCTGCTTTCTGCCTTCTCTCTCTCTCTCTCTCTCTCTCTCTCTCTCTCTCTCTCTCTCTCTCTCTCTCTCTCTCTCTCTCTCTCTCTCTCTCTCTCCTTCCCGATGCTGTATTCACGTTCCTGCTGCACATTATGTCCTTGTTTTCGAGACGTTAAGAAAGGTTTTTATTTTTCCGTTTTACTTTTTACCCTCCCTCCTCCTCTTCCTCTTGCTCCTCTTCTTCCTCTTCTTCCTCCTGCTGCTCCTGCTCCGAGTCGTTTTCTTGCACGTTCTCTTGCGTATAGTTATCGTTTGTTCATGCTGTGGTCGCTATCTGTATAATAACACACTAACACAGAACGTAAATTTACCACAGAAAAATATATGTGATTTTATTCCCTCCTCTCTCTCTCTCTCTCTCTCTCTCTCTCTCTCTCTCTCTCTCTCTCTCTCTCTCTCTCTCTCTCTCTGCTTTTCTTTCTTCTTTTCTTTTTGTGTGTGTGATTTCAGATAACACACTAACGGAGAATGTAGATTTAGTCAAGGAAAAACACCACTTTTTTCTACTTCCCCACTTACTCGCCGAATCTCTCTCTCTCTCTCTCTCTCTCTCTCTCTCTCTCTCTCTCTCTCTCTCTCTCTCTCTCTCTCTCTCTCTCTCTCTCTCTCTCTCTCTCTCTCTCTCTCTCCTGTTACTGTTATTGCTCCTTCTTGTTGTGGTAGCGATATGTGCAATAACACACTGAAGCGAAACGTAAATTTTGGACGGAAAAAAGTGGATTGCTGCTGCTACTCCACCTTCAGTTTTTTTTCTTACTGTTACTATTTTTCCCCGTACTGTCTCAGCAGTCTGTGGAACAACATATAGATCTCGGATTTGCCACACGGAAAAAAAAAAAGATGCTTGTTCTTCTCTCTTTCCTTATTGTTACCCTATGTACTTGCCTCGCCAACGACCTGAACAATACTGAGAACAAACTTGCTACAGAAAAAAACTATCCTTTGTGACTTTCTTCTCCTATTTCTCGTGTTCTCTCCTTTACTTACCGTTGTTCTTCCTTCATTTTCTACCAACATTTTCTAACAAAGAGCAAACTTCCTACAGAAAAAGATCATCCTCAGTGACTTTTTGCTCCTACATTCGGGTTTATGTCCCTTCTCCTCGCCTTCCCTATCCTCCTCACCCTCGACCTTTGCCTGCCCTGCTCACTGGAAAGTACATCGAGACCCTGCAGCAAACTTAGCTCCTGAGAGAGTGTTGAGACTCGGAGTTGGAACACTCGTAATGAACCATCGAGGCCTCGCTTTCGTCGCCCAGACCACTCACATTACCCAGACGCTGCCACGGCTTCCCCTTTGGCCTCCCCACGCTCCTCACGACTGGAGAGGAAGAGGGAGTACTAGAAGGGAATAGATTCGAGGAAGGCTGCGTCTGAGGGAGGCCTCGTCAACAGCCTCTTTCCACTTTTTCCCTTTCCTTCTTTTCTCTCCCTGCCTGCCTCCCTCCCAAGCTGCTTATCACCTAAACTTCTCCACTTTCCCTTAGTTCCCCTTGTCCACCGCAGACCTTGTCCGTTTTCATTGTCACCCAATTTAACGTGAAGCCTTCGATTTCCGAAGCAATATCCTCTCCTTTTTTTTTTTTTTGTTACTTTTAGGCTCTCTCTCTCTCTCTCTCTCTCTCTCTCTCTCTCTCTCTCTCTCTCTCTGCTCCCTTTTTACCTACGTTCGGTGGCTGAGCTTCACAAACCCTTGGTGAAGTCATTATGGTCCTTACTAATAGCAGAAATGGAAATGTAGCGACTTGGAACGGCGAGGACGGGAAAACGAAGACGAGGAGGACGAGGAGGAGGAAGAAGAAAAGAGGGAGGAGGAGAAGAGAAGAAACACAGTAACAGCAGAGTAGGAGTCTAATACAAGTAATACAAGGGTGAGGAAGAGGAGAAAAGGAAGGAAGGCAAAAAGAGTAGCAAAAAAGTAGAATGAGGAAAAGAAGATGAGAAGGAGAAGGCGGGAAAGGGAAAGGAGGGAGAGAATGGGAAAACGGGAAAAAGGAAAGTAAAGGGGAAGGTTCAAGTAGGAGCTTAAAAAGAATAATGATAATATTACCACTCATTCCAGCGTACATTCTCGAAGTAAAGAGGAGGGAAGCGAAGCGAGGTAGAAGAGGAACAGAGTAGAGAAGGCGAAAACGTGGCAGAGAGGAAGAAAACTACTGTACCAGGGATTGAAAGGAGGTTATTGGGGATAATGATGATGATTGATTGAATTTGGCGCTACAATATATAGGTCACATAATTGAGCATCCGCAGTGGTAGAAACTCTTAGAGTAATACATAAAATTAAATTACCTTGAAGTTGAAGGAGCAATTAGTGCAGTATAAAAGAACTAGGTCAATATGGTTAGCGTTTTGATAATAGACTAATAAAAGATATGCATACTTACACTGAAACGTAAAACCACATCTATAATAAAAAAAAAAAATCTATATTCACTTCAAATTATTATGTTCAACTATAATAATGTAAAAGCGAAAACTCTGGTTTCAATTCCAATACGAAAACAAAAATATACTTAACCATACAAACTCTCAAAGCTAGGAACACATTCACACTCACTTAAAAACTAAAACAATATGGAGAAACCAAGAAGAACTACAACGACAAATCAACAAATTCAAAGACCAAGGGATGCTCACCCTGCGGCACAGTCATAAAAATAGAAACCCAACTTTACCCACCAGATCCAAGGCAGTCCAGGTCATTGCGTGGGATGAGGGACGCATCAAGAGGGATAGGAGTGGAAGGTTTAGGAGGAAAGGGAAATGGGGAAATAAGGAAGAGGAAATGGGAGAGTAAAGAAAGGACAGACAAAAGGAGAAAAGTGAAAAGAAAGACAGATCGTGTTGCTTTTCTCAGTGGTCATTTGTGCATTCAAGGTCACTTCAGGTCAAAAGAGAGAGAGAGAGAGAGAGAGAGAGAGAGAGAGAGAGAGAGAGAGAGAGAGAGAGAGAGAGAGAGAGAGAGAGAGAGAGAGAGAGAGAGAGAGAGAGAATAGGAGGGAAGGTAACTTTGCAGAGTGAAAACTTTAAAGACACTTTTCCCTGTTTTCACTGTCTGCGGAAGGACAACTGGGGCGGAAAAGTGGCTGGGGAGAGATTGAGAAAATGGAAATGCTTAGCCCGTTTAGGTCTCTCTCTCTCTCTCTCTCTCTCTCTCTCTCTCTCTCTCTCTCTCTCTCTCTCTCTCTCTCTCTCTCTCTCTCTCTCTCTCTCTCTCTAAATATTCTTCCACAATCCTAAGTAACATCCAGAGAGAGAGAGAGAGAGAGAGAGAGAGAGAGAGAGAGAGAGAGAGAGAGAGAGAGAGAGAGAGAGATTCTGCCTGCCACAGCCACCGCCTCCGGGATAATTACAACTGTGGGATAGACTGTAATATCATCCATTTCTCTCTCTCTCTCTCTCTCTCTCTCTCTCTCTCTCTCTCTCTCTCTCTCTCTCTCTCTCTCTCTCTCAATTCCAATCTTTTAGACTTTCCTATTCTATTTACTTGCGCACAATTCACGTCGCATTCTCCAGTCAATAGCATACATTTGAAAACAACAACACATATAATAAAAGCAAGGGAAGAACGTTAAGACGAAGAACAAAACAGGAATCGAAGACGCGTGCAAGATTACAATACTTATTTGCTACATGAGACGACGAGGAGCGAATACTTTACCGCTTCTGAAGGCGATACTGATGGCAACGTAACAGAGAGACTGATCTTGAACCGGAGCCCTGAAGGAAGAATTACCGCCTAGCTTCTTCCTGGTAAGACGAGCACTTTTACTGAGAATGGATGCATGTAACGTTGCCTTGCTTTTATTTTTCCGCACTTAGTTTCAGATTCTTCTATTTGTTATGAAGCCAAAAAAGGGAAATCTTACCAATATTGAGAAGTGGAGTGTCAGTATATACCCTTCGTCTCACTCTCACTCACACCTTTCCCACTTCTCTAACATCTACCCACACATATACTTACACACTCCCTCAGATGAAGTAGCTGTACGAGAGAACAGATTCAGCAAAGTAAAAGCAGCCTGTGTTACCTTTGTCTATCCCTCAACACTGGGGTATTTGGCATATATCGCTCGACTTATCCATACCAATAGTCTGTTTACTTATCTATATATACGAGTATATAAGCTACACTTGTGACCCTGCTAAACGATGTAAGGTTCTCTCGTTCCCTGGCTAGACGCGACCTGCATCCCTTCCCTCTCCTCCCTCACTGATGCCAAAGTTAATCAGAAATGTTCACTCCGTCCCTCCATTTGAAGAGCAAACTCTGGGGCACCGCCGGATGTTGGTTTTCTAGCAGTGCACCACAAATATTTACTCACTGCACTTGTTTATCAATTTCTTTTTAATTTTAACTTTATAATTTCTCTTTTTACTTTTAGGTATTAGCTAGTTTTTTTTTCATTATTTTATGCGTTTCAGCTACTCTCTCTCTCTCTCTCTCTCTCTCTCTCTCTCTCTCTCTCTCTCTCTCTCTCTCTCTCTCTCTCTCTCTCTCTCTCTCTCTCTCTCTCTCTCTCCCTGTTCAATCATCCATTCTACCCTTCTCTATTATTTTCATCTTTCCCTTCCTTCCCTCCATCTTTTTTTTTTTCACAGTTTCTCCTCGCGTCATGGCCGCCCTTCCACCCTGCCTCCTAATTCCCCTTCGTCAGCACCTTCCCTTCTGCTCCACCTCCTCCACCGCCTCCTCCATCACCACCTCCACCTACAACCATTTTACTTCCTCCTTTTTTCTTCCTTCTTTTACTCGTCCTCGTGCGGCTCCTGCTTTTGCACCCTCCTCCTCCTCCTCCTCCTCCTCCTCCTCCTCCCTCCTCCTCCTCCTCCTCCTCCTCCTCCTCCTCCCTTTGCTCCTCTTCACCAGCACCTTCATTTCCCCAAGTTAATCAAAGCCTTTGGTGAATTAAATTAGAAACGCGGGTTGCAATCCAGTTTTCTATAAGTTTGTTATTGCGCTTACAACTTATATTATTATTATTGTTATTATTATATATATATATATATATATATATATATATATATATATATATATATATATATATATATATATATATATATATATATATATATATATATATATTCTTAGTAGTAGTAGTAGTAGTAGTAGTAGTAGTAGTAGTAGTAGTAGTAGTAGTAGTAGTAGTAGTAGTAGTAGTAGTAGAAGCAGTAGTGAAACTAAACTTCACTGTATTATTTTCTTTATATGTTTTTATAAATCATTACCAAAACAATTATTTTTACTATTATTGTTATTATTATTATTATTATTATTATTATTATTATTATTATTATTATTATTATTATCATTATCTCCATTATCATTTTTACTGTAATCATTACGTTTTTCAATATATACAGTAGTAAGTAGTAGTAGTAGTAGTAGTAGTAGTAGTAATATAAAAAAACTAAAAACACATTGCACTATTTCTATTTTCATTACACATTATTATGAATCATTAGCGGAAAAAAACATGCACAGAACTGGTGGCAATGGTTTAATCTATTTTTACTTCTCATAACGAGTCAAAACACTATGAACGTTTATTTGGAGGTGGTGTTTTTGCATAAGGGGGGAATAAGAGATGAATATTATAATGAAACGAGGAAACACACACACACACACACACACACACACACACACACACACACACACACACACACACGATCAATAAGTTCTATGATGAAGAGAATCTATTTAAAGACTTCATTGGAAATAACCACTATACTCCTCCTCCTCCTCCTCCTCCTCCTCCTCCTCCTCCTCCTCCTCCTCCTCCTCCTCCTCCTCCTCCTCCTCCTCATCTTTGTTGTTGGTGTTCTTCCTTCTCCTTCACCTCCTGTCTCCTTTTCTTCTTGTACCTCCTCCTCCTCCTCCTCCTCTATTTCTTTCCCTTTTCTTCTGCTCCTCCTCATCGCCTCAGAAAGGAAAACACTTCGTGGAACGGAAGATAATATTGTGATTGAACGAACACGGCGCCAAAAGACCGTACAGGAGGAGGAGGAGGAGGAGGAGGAGGAGGAGGAGGAGGAGGAGGAGGAGGAGGAGGAGGAGGAGGAGGAGGAGGAGGAGGAGGAGGAGGAGGAGGAGGAGGAGGAGGAGGTGAAGGAGGAGGAGGAAGTGGAGGAGGTGGAGGAGGAGGACAAAATCGGCTTGAACATCATAAGAAAATACTAATTAAATTGAAATCATACCTTGACATTACGAGAGAGAGAGAGAGAGAGAGAGAGAGAGAGAGAGAGAGAGAGAGAGAGAGAGAGAGAGAGAGAGAGAGAGAGAGACCCACACACACACATACATCTAACTCCGCCAAAACTTTTATCCATCACATTTCTCTTTCCCTATTGTCAGGAAGCGCTGGAGAAAGACTACTAGAGGCACCCTTCCTGCGAGTCCCATCACGGCCCTACAGTGGGGAACTGCCTGAAGGACTCCTGAGGGGGTGATAGGAGCACTAGGAGAAAGGGAAACAAAGCAGGGGATGAGAAAACGTAGGGAATGGAACAGAGGAAAAGCGTAGACAAAAAAATGGGAAGAAACTTAAGATGATGATATTTGGAGAAACACAGAAAATTAAGAGAAATGCGAGGTAAGGAAGCTACTAGAGAGAAGAAACGAGGAAACTGTGGATAGTAGCATAGGAAGACACGTATAGGATAGTACAAAAATGGCTAAGGGAAGAGAAAACATTCATAAATAATAAAAGAAACTTGCCGAAAATGTTTGGAAGCGGTAATGACTGAGACAGATGAACTATAGAGGGAAAGGAAGACCAGACGAAGGAATGGGGAACGAAAAGACAACCAGGAAATGTATGACGTACGGTTGAGGAAGGAAAAAAACCAAGGAACAAATTAAAGAGGTATAAGAAAAAAAAAACACAAAGATATCAATAAAGACCGAGATAGGTGAAGGAAGGAAGAACAAAGACAGAGAACGAAATGAAAGGGAACAAAGAAGACAATGAGGAAGGGAAATACGTAACTTAAATTAATGAAAGGCAGGAAAATTGAAGAAAACTAAAACATGAAAAAGGAGAGACCAGAGCGAAGAGAAAGAACAACAAGAAAGACAAGGAAATTAGAAAATGATAGCCATGAGAGACTTCAGAAATACCAAACAAACAAGCAAGGTAAGAGCTGAAGAGGGCGGTGGCTCTGCTGGTGGTGGTGGTGGTGGTGGTGGTGTTAATTACCAGGCGAGGAGATCCCAGGTGATTAAAGGGACGGCACTAAAACACCGGATAAGGATGAAGGAAGACAAGAGGGTGCGGCGAGGAGGCGGGGGAAGAGAGAAACTTATTATTACTGGAGGTGAGAGGAGAAGAGGAGGAGGAGGAGGAGGAGGAGGAAGAGGATGCGAGATAGGGACAGTGGTGGCGGGAAAGCAATAATACTAGCGTTTTTTTTATGTCGTGTCCGTGTCATGTTGCCGTGTCGTGTGGTCTTAATCTGAACACCGTCACTTGTGTTCACTTCTGCTCAGCTTGGCTCGGCGCTATCCATTTGTGAGTCTCTTTGTGTCGCCTGATTATTCCAATGTTTCTCCTCTCTACTCCGCTGCTCCGCCTTTGTCTCGAGACCCGGCAGGACACACACACACACACACACACACACAGAGAGAGAGAGAGAGAGAGAGAGAGAGAGAGAGAGAGAGAGAGAGAGAGAGAGAGAGAGAGAGAGAGAGAGAGAGAGAGAGAGAGAGAGAGAGAGAGAGAGAGAGAGAGAGAGAGAGAGAGAGAGAGAGAGAGAGAGAGAGAGAGAGAGAGAGAGAGAGAGAGAGAGAGAGAGAGAGAGAGAGAGAGAGAGAGAGAGAGAGAGAGAGAGAGAGAGAGAGAGAGAGAGAGAGAGAGAGAGAGAGAGAGAGAGAGAGAGAGAGAGAGAGATTGTTCCTGTTTCTTCTTTTACCTTTAAAACAGTAGTAACGACCTAAGTAAATTGTTATCGATAATGTGGAAAGACTCTGTAGTGCCTGTTTATCTGAGCATCATCGTCATTTTCTTATTTATCAACAACAAAAAGATCGCTTGGTTTCATACTGATACCCTTGTTTATAGTTCCATGTCGTATATCAAGCAGGTCATAGGGAACGCCTCACTCACTACTTTGTAAAATTAACATAATTAGGAATATTTTTCTTGTTGAAGTCAGCAGTTAAATTACTTTATCTTCGTGTCCTTAGCTGACTTAGTTCATGCATAAAAAAAAAAACAATAACAAAGGTAATTGTCATTTTGAGGGTGCTACAGAAAGCCCAAGAAACAAGGAGTTTGTTATCGTAAATATATCCTCACGCGAGACAGAATTAGTAAGACTTTAATGGAAAACAAAAAAACTGGCATGATATTAACATTTTCCTCCACCCTCCATAATGAAAAACAGGCGAATAAAGCGTAATGCATGTGAGTAATTTTCCAAGACCACGAGCTGGCTGGAAAAATTCGCTGCACGAACATCATTAAGTGGCGCTCGTTCAGAAAATGCTCGTTCACTTTTAGTAGAACGATAGGAAGAGAAGCTATTTTGGGGGGAATAGATCAAGATTGGTGACCACTGAAACGGCATATTTCTCCACCCGACTTTATTTCATTTTAATCTCTCACTTGAACGCCGACACAAGATGAAGTAAAATGTGAAAACAACGAAAAGCAAAACAGGAGCTTAAACTTTCAAGAGGAGAATGAGGCAATTCAGCGCCAGAGAAAATAACAAGTTCTTATAAAATGCTGGAACGAGAGAGAGAGAGAGAGAGAGAGAGAGAGAGAGAGAGAGAGAGAGAGAGAGAGAGAGAGAGAGAGAGAGAGAGACTACCCCACACACCCACCATTCACTCAGCCAACGCACGCTCAACAGCTAGTGAGGTAAAACACCACAGGGAAAATTAGATCTAATAGGAAAGACCGGGGAAGGAAGGACGAGAGGAACGAGGGACGAGAGAAAACGCGAGAGGGTAGAGACTAGCGAGAGGGAAGAGAGGAAGACGCCCAAAGTGGACAGCGCAGCATTTTTAGCACCATCAAAGGTTTTCAGTTGAGTACTCAGTCTCACAAGAATCCACA
>NC_087154.1:5990000-6000000 GCF_035594125.1 Scylla paramamosain
CAGAAGCAATACATTTTTTTTCAGTCTTATCTTGAGATTATTAGAGTTAGAATCATCAGAAAGGAGAAGTGATCATATCTGTCCACAATCGAAAAAATATAAGAGCAAATACTACCTATTATATTTTCTTTATTATCTTTTATTTCTACGTCTCATGTTGTTTATTTAAATAGGTTGGCTTAACACAGCCTCGTGACGGCAAACAAGTACGATTCTGTTTAGTTTCCTTCTTTGTGTTCCTTTGCGCATAAGTCCTTTCAAATTCACGAGAAAGGGAATGAAAAAAATATTTAAGTCAGTGAAAAGGAACCCGGAAAAACACAGACAGCGAAACGGTTTTATATCTCGCCTGAAAAAAGACTGGCTTAAAAATGTCAGCATGGGAGGAAAGAATTAGGGAATGCAAAGAAAACGTGAACATTCATGGCTGTGGCAAAAACAACATACGGTGGGGTGACTGGTGGTGGTGGTGGTGGTGGTGGTGTTAGTGATGGAAATTAAAAGACTCCGTGTGTGGGTGTGGGTGTATATATCACTGCTTTCATTGAGATAGGCATACTTTTAAACATGCAGGCAGAGTTCCTTGAGAGAGAGAAAAAAAACTTCATTTGCTTCCAAGATAGACAAGTGATAAACTTTTTTTTTATGGCAGCGTCAGAGGAAGTAAGAAAAAGAGTAATTACCACGTGAGAGATGAACTGAAAGGAGAGGAAGCATGAATGAAAGAGAACAAAAAAAGAACGTAAAAAAAAACTGGGCCCACCATGAGGGAGAAAAACAATTTTCTCAAAAAAATGAATAAAAATAAATATATAAATAAAGCAAAATTAACAGATAGATCAAAAGAAGAAATCTGTAAAAAGACCAAGTGACAAACTGATACCTACTGTTTCTAATGTACGACTCACTTTTATCACTACAAAGTAAAAGATCTCGCCAGTACTCTCCATTCACGTCTTGTTAGCTGTCAGTCTATTTTAGTCCACCCCTGTATAATTTATCTCCTCTCTCCGTCATCCCATCAGCTTACGCACGTGACCTTAACTATACATCAGTCCAGCACACCAGATTAGCACCAAGATGGGCTTATCCCGAGGGAGCCGACCCCACGAACACGCAGCTTACACGGGTATTGAGGGGACCAGGACGAGGACGTGTTTCAATTTCAGTTTCTCAGTACCAAGGAGGGGCGAATAAAGAGTATTTGGCTGTTGGGAGCGTGTGCTGGTGAATACTTTGTCTTTTGACTGTTAGGTAATGTGAAACTATCTCTTACTATCTCAAGCAGAAAAAAAAGTTCGTAGTCTATGGGTATTAATGAAAATAAGGTTATTACTTTCATCATCGTGATCGTTATTGGGAAATTGATGTGAAAGACGAGACAAGTGTTATGGAAGCTTGTTTCTTCACTCTTACTCTCCCTTGTGGCTAAGTTACTCTGAAGGAGCCACGAAAAAAAAAAAAAGTAGCCAAGAATAAAGTGTCTTTCTTGTGTCTTTCTTTTCACTTCCCAGTTTGTCAGAATGTCTGAACACTTTCGATCACTATTACAAATCTTGGTAATAATCAATTACTAAATACAATTGTGAAATGTAATCGCAATCACCCACATCAATAACAACAAATAATAATAATAATATTAATAATAATAAAAAAACTATAATAATAATGGCAAAATCTATAGTTTAATTGGCGCATTCTATTTAATTATATTTTCCATTCACCAAGTGAAAAGATTTATTATCGTTTTTATTATTATTATTATTATTATTATTATTATTATTATTATTATTATTATCATTATTATTATTATTATTATTACTTTAGTAGCAGCAGCAGCAGCAGTAGTAGTAGTAGTAGTAGTAGTAGTAGTAGTAGTAGTAGTAGTAGTAGTAGTAGTAGTAGTAGTAGTAGTAGTAGCAGTAGTAGTAATAGTAGCACCAGTAGTAGTAGTAGTAGTAGTAGTAGTAGTCGTAGTAGTAGTAGTAGTAACAGTAGTAGTAGCAGTAACAGTAGTAGTAGCAGTAACAGTTGTAGTAGTAGTAGTAGTAGTAGTAGTAGTAGTAACATTAGTAGTAGTAGTAGTAGTAACATTAGTAGTAGTAGTAGTAGTAGTAGTAGTAGTAGTAGTAGTAGTAGTAGTAGTAGTAGCAGCAGTAGCAGTAGTAGTAGCAGTAGTAGCAAAATCATTATTATTAATATTGTTGTAATTATTCCAACCACCACCACCACCACCACCAAAACCATTACAGTAATAAACACAGGTGAATGCCGTTGCTATTAAAATGAAACATGATCTCCTTTACACCCAGCACAGCGGAGTCATCCCATCACACACTCCATACATTTCCCCGCCAGCCCATTACGTCTCTTTACCGCGCACCATAATCCTTCCTTATTATAACCATCGCTCTTTCTCTCACCTATGGAGCTTATCGCAGGAAAAGTCCGTCAGCCGCGTTAATGCTAATACCATTTCACTCTCAGCTGACGATGCGAGTTGACAGAATGCCAGGAATGTTTTGAATCACAGCGATTAAAATACAATATAATCATACGTGCTATACTTGCTAATATTATCTTGTGTCACCTTGAGAGAGAGAGAGAGAGAGAGAGAGAGAGAGAGAGAGAGAGAGAGAGAGAGAGAGAGAGAGAGAGAGAGAGAGAGAGAGAGAGAGAGAGAGAGAGAGAGAGAGAGAGAGAGAGAGAGAGATAACGAAGTAAAATAGTAAAGAGACCAGGAAATTAAAGAGAGGAGGGAGAAGAGAAGGAATGGAGGACACACAAATTAGTGAAAGACAAGGGAGAGAGAGAGAGAGAAGCACCTGAGGATGAAGGAAGCAGCGAAGCAAAACAAGTGAAGACAGAGACAGAAGAGCAGAAGATGTACAAGAGAAAAGGGTGATTGCTTAGGAGAAATATTTAAGATAAAAAATGGTGCATAGCAGAGGAAAAAATGAAGAATGGACAGGAGGAAAGGGAGGTGGAATAGGGATGAATAAGAAGGGAAGGGAAGGTTCTGATGAAGGTAAAAAGACGTGTAAATGGAAAGGAAGAAAATAAATGAAGGTGACTGAGAAAAAAGAAAGAGGGAATATGGAATGAAATGATACAGGAACAAAAGAAAAAAATACGGTATGAGAACAAAAAATGAGGAGGGAAAGAAAGAAGAGGGAAGAAAGGGAAGTACAGCAAGATGGAAATGAGTGGAAAAAAAGGAAAACTAATGAAAAAATAAGACATTGACAAATAGCCAAAGAAAATGACAAAAATTAAGGAAAGAAGGAAGGGAGAGTGGAAAATAAAGGAAACTAGTGAAAAGAAAAACAGTAAAATGATAGTCAAAGAAAAAAAGAATGAAAGGGACAAGGAAAAGGAGATAACTGATTCCGCAAGGTCACAGACATCAAGGTCACAAGGTCAGGACTTCCTAGGAAAGGTCACGAGAGGAAAGCTGACAAACATACTTTAAAATTATCACATCATAACGTCACTTCAGTCTTCGATAAGTTATGCAAATTGCTCTCTCTCTCTCTCTCTCTCTCTCTCTCTCTCTCTCTCTCTCTCTCTCTCTCTCTCTCTCTCTCTCTCTCTCTCTCTCTCTCTCTGGTTTGATCTCTACTATGTCACCATCGCCATCTTCCTCCTCTTCCTTTTCTTCTTCCTCATTCTCTTCTTCTTCCTACACTATTCTACAAATCTTAGCGTAATATCTTGTGTCTTTCTCTAAAATCTTACATTCCCTACTTTAGATTAAATTAGATGTAGATGATTTCAAACAACCTCGTTAGGGCCAAGGGTTCTACTGTTTCTTTTTTTTTTTTCTCTCTCTCGTTGTGGTCTTTCCCCTTCACGTCCTCCTTAACTACTATCCTCTTATCGTTTGTTTTTCTTTGTGTTCGTCTTGTGTTTTTTCTTCTTCCTCCTGCTCCTCCTCCTCTTGCTCCTCTTCATCTAATCTTCCTGTTACCGTAAGCTATTCTAGTTTAGACTTTTTCTTCATTATCAAATAGACTACAAGCGACAAAAAGACCTTTTGCTTTTCCTTTTCCTTTCCTTTTTTTTTTATTTATTTATTTCTATGCATTCCTCTTCATCCTCCTCCTCCCATTACAACACTTGCGTACCCACAACAATTCTTTCCCCACATTCTCTCTCTCTCTCTCTCTCTCTCTCTCTCTCTCTCTCTCTCTCTCTCTCTCTCTCTCTCTCTCTCTCTCTCTCTCTCTCTTCCTATTTACCCTTTTCTTTCCTCACCCTTTTCCTCTCTCCTCCCCTCTTACGCTCTCGCCGCTACTCTCATCTATTGCTCTTCCTCCGACTCGACTGGAGCGTAAACAAATAACTGTCAGGAAATTAACTGGATTCCCAAATGACTGTTCGCGACCCAAGGAAAAATAGAACCGGAAAGTGGTGGTGGTGGTGGTGGTGGTGGTGACAGTGTGGAGGGAAGAAAAGCGTATTCGTTAAACTTCTACCACATAAATTTCTTCAACGAATATTCCAGCCCACAAGATTTCACCGAAAGCCTAACCGTTATGTTATGTTAGGTTATAATAGGTTAAGTTATGTTATGTTATGTTATGTTAGGTTAGGTTAGGTTAGGATAAGTTACGTTAGGTTAGCTTCAGTAAGATTAATTTAAGTTAGGTGGTTACGTTAGGTTAGATTGAAGTGTTCTTCATTAGGTTGAGAAAATTAAACATGTAAAATGATTTGGAATGAAATCTTCACAGGTGCAATTTGGGTGAAGTATACGTAGAAACCGAAGAAAAACCTTACGTGAAATTCTAGTGGAATAACCTTGGTGTGTGGAATTAACCTCGTGACATTATACACACAGGCACCGAAGAAACGCAGCAATATAAAAAGGCTCGTCTCCTACAGGGCCAGGGTCGCTAAAGGCTGGAGGGTGCTGGCAGGGGAATTAAAGTAATGCAAATAAGCTTATAAGGGAGTAATTAGCACACGCCTGGCTCAGGTAATCAAAGAGCTCGAGAGTAACTTTTTACTACTCGAGGCAAACACTCTGGGGCACGGGAGAGAGAGAGAGAGAGAGAGAGAGAGAGAGAGAGAGAGAGAGAGAGAGAGAGAGAGAGAGAGAGAGAGAGAGAGAGAGAGAGAGAGAGAGAGAGAGGGGGGAAGTCATATACGTATATTCTTTTTTGTTTCTATTAATCTCAGCAACTTTCGTTCTGCTTTTCATTATTAGAAAAAAATGCGATAAAAAGGCTATTTTTATAAACTCTGCCAGTGATTCAACAAAATTAGAAGCGTTTTTAAGCAAGTGATGTAGCTCTCTCTCTCTCTCTCTCTCTCTCTCTCTCTCTCTCTCTCTCTCTCTCTCTCTCTCTCTCTCTCTCTCTCTCTCTCTCAATCCATAAAAGATCATAAAAAATACTGACAAAGCTTGTATGTGTGTATATGTATGTGTGTGTGTGTGTGTGTGTGTGTGTGTGTGTGTGTGTGTGTGTGTGTGTGTGTGTGTGTTCACCCTCCCTCGCCCCCCATATAACGGATCTAAAAGTTTCAATTACAAGTACGACGAAATAAAAATGAAAAAAAAAACCGATATGGCAAATGAACAAAAAATCGTACCAAACGCTTGAAAATCTGCCTGGTAAGAGAGAGAGAGAGAGAGAGAGAGAGAGAGAGAGAGAGAGAGAGAGAGAGAGAGAGAGAGAGAGAGAGAGAGAGAGAGAGAGAGAGAGAGAGAGAGACTGACTTGAATGTAAGCTAATTTGATATATGAAGACAGGAGACACACACACACACACACACACACACACACACACACACACACACACACACACACAGGGAATAACTTACGATGATACGTTTAACTCAATCCTCTTCATGGTTGTCAATTAACGATATTAAAAGAAAGGTGACTTCTAATCCCCGTGTCAATGACTGATAGATTCGAGGATTATGTTGTTCATTTTCTGCTTAAAACTTCATTGGCTATAAAAAATCGTACATAATTGAGGAGGAAAGAAGGAAAAACTTTAAGTCGAGTAAGAAGAGGAGGAAGAGAACAAGGAGCAGGATAGGGGAAAGATAAGGTGAAAGAGAAATTGGGTCAAGTTAAAAGGATAATTAGCGATGAAGGAGAATTCAGATAAATGATTGTAATATGGAACAGAAAAAAAGACATAAAAGCAAAGGAAGGAAATTAGAAAGGCAAAGGCTAAAACAAGAAACATGAATAATCAAATAGTTACGAATGACCTTTTAGGAATACACTAATAAAAACAGCAAGACTTTCAACACCTTCCTTACCTTCCTCGACGTGATGGAAGGAGGAGGAAGCAGACCGCTGGCTTATCACGATGAACGCAACACAACACACCACTAGACGGAAACAAACACTTCTAGATCACTTGCATTTTCGGTCTGAAATGAACACACCACTAGAAAAACAAGCACACACTGCTTGGTCAACGATGCACTTTTTTGTAATTCACGAACGAAATCGGCGCACGGAACACAAATATAAACACTATTTGCACGCTTACACACACACAGTTTTCTATTTCCATTCAATCACGAACGAGCACTACACAAATATATACACACCCTTTTTCAGTTGCACACTCATTTTCATTCACATACTGTCACACCACACACAAAACATTACACGAAAGAAAATACGAAATAAAAATAGCTTTCTCGCCCACCTACGCACACCAGGGCAGTCACGACTATAAACCTACGATAAAGTTCATAATTCAAGCCTTCACCGCTGCCAATTGTGCTCAGGCTGCCCCGCAAAAGCCGCCACAAGTCTCACAGTGCACAGCGTAGCAAGTCCACTCATAACCATTACCGCATGCTTCTCCTGCCGTCCGCCACGCTCCGCCCGGCCTGGGTCTGAAAGGGAGAGATAACGTTATATATAAACAAACCGAGTAAAGAGCAGAGAAGAAAGGTGATTAGCAGCCAATTATCCCAACCACTAATGCGTTAGTCATTATATTTATTCCGGCTCAATATGAAATCACAGGAGCGTGGATTCACTAATACACTCGCTAATCACTCACTCAACCACCTACACACACACACACACACACACACACACACACACACAATATTGAGTTTTCCCTAACTAATTATTTCTGAAAAGACTGAATGAAGGGAAAAAACATCACAAAACACCCCACATTTGCAAACTAACAGACTCTTACATCACTGCAAACGAATCCAGAGAGAGCTTCCCTCACAAGTACACACAACCCTTAAAAAAATGAATAAATAAAAAAAAAAAAAAAAAGTAAAAACGTAATTCAATCCAGCATCAGCTCCACCCACCACCCAATAACCACCACATTAATCATCCACTTGCAGCGGGAAACACTCACACACACACACACACACACACACACACACACACACACACACAACACTAATGCATCTGTTTTTTACCACTTCCTTCCTTCCCACCTTCCCTCCCAGGCAGTAAATGGGTGCTGCCGATTTACCTTTCCAGGGAACGACAGGCGGAGGCCCCCTGCCCTCGTTCCAGTCACGAGAGAGGAGGGAAGGGGGACGAAATTTATACCGGAGGAAAGTGGGACATGAGGGAGGTATTGGAGAGAAGAGAACAGCGCATTGGAGGGCGCATGAACGGAGGAAATTAGAGTAGGGAGAGAGAGAAAGAAAACGTAGTTGTGGGAGAAGGAGAAGGAGGAAGAGGAGGAAATTAGGATAGGAACAGAGAGAGAGAGAGAGAGAGAGAGAGAGAGAGAGAGAGAGAGAGAGAGAGAGAGAGAGAGAGAGAGAGAGAGAGAGAGAGAGAAAGCATAGCAGAGTTTACAGGTTCAGGAGGTAGAGGAAGGATGAGAAAAGAAGGTACTGGAAGAAAAAGAAGTAGGAAATGAGGAAACATTAAGAGGGAGAAAAAGAAGAGAGGTCCCGGAATGAAGAGAATAAGGAGAAACGACGCTGGAGAGTAAGGAGGCGAATTACAGGAAGGAGTGAAAGAGTGCAACTGTGAGGAAGAAAAAAAAATGCAGGAAGAAGAGCCGAGAGAAAAGAAGGAAGATGGAGGAGGACCAGAAGGACAAGAACGAGGAGGAAAACGAAGATGAGGAGGACACGGACGAAGACAAGAGGGAAGAGAGCAAGAACTAGAAGGACGAAGAAGAGGACAAGGGCAGAGAGAAGGACAAAGTAAAAGAAGACGAGGACACACATATGAAAAGAAGTAAAGAAAAGAAAGAAAAGACTGAAAGAGACAAGTATGAGAGGAATAACTGGAAAATAAGAGAAAGGAGAACAAAAAAGGACAAGAAAAATTAATCTGGAAAGAAAAAAAAATGTAGGAAGGAAGGAGGGAAGGAATGGCAGTGGAAGCCAGAGAGCTTGGCAGGAAAGCTTTTAATAACGAAGGACGTTAATAAGGATCAAAGAAAGAGGAAAAGAAGCTCAGAACAAGAAAGAAAAAAAAGAAAAGCTGAAGTTAAAAGTGGAGGAAGTTAAGACGGAAGAAATTTAAAATGCAATTAAACCGAGACGACAGAAGCTAAAAATACAGGAAACATGAACACAGAGAGAGATAAAAGAGTAAAAGAAACCCATAATTAATAAAGACAGCACAAACAGAAAGTTAAAAAAGACATCTCATTTTGACAAACTAAAAAAAATAAATAATAGAATATATAGGACAGGTAAAATGTCTAAATTCTTGGCAATTATATTCCTTCTCTTGCCTCTTAGTTTTTCTCTCCTTTCGTATTAATTCCCTCCACTTCTTTCTTCCTTTCATCCCGCGTCATTCCCTCTCATCCTCCTCACCTTATTTTTCCATTTCTTCTTGCGTTTACTTTTTACTCCCATTCTTTCTTCGCTTCCTTATTTGCTTCCTCCCTTCCTTCTTCACTCCCTCCCTTCCCGTCCATTGCCTTTCCTCCCACCTTTTCTCTCACCTTCCTCTCGCATCTCATCTCTTTTTCTTCCCTCTCAACTTTCTTTATCTCCCCTTTCACATCTACTTTCCCATTCCTTTCTCTCTCCCTTCTTATCACTCTCTTCTCCCTCTCATCTCCTGTCTTATCTTTCGTCTTTGCAATCTCACAACGCATAGTATTCATAATATAGTGAGTTTCGTTACAAACACTCGCGGAAGTACTAAAAGATGCATTTGTTTATTTTCCTTTGTGTTCCTTTGGGTGTATTCTCCTCTTCATCTCTCGTGCCTTCCCTCTCACCTCTTGTCATATCTTTCGTCTTTACTCATACTACAGATAATAAAGTGTGGTTCATTACAGACAGTACTAAATGGCATGAGGTTTCTTCCACCTTTGTGTTCCTTTGTGTATGTTCTCGTCTCCATCTCTCGTACCTTTCACCTCCTCTCCTGCCTTTTCTTTCGGATTTACTGCGTGCTTCATCATAAACAACCGTGGAAGAACTATTGATGTTTACTCCTCCTTTGTGTTTCTTCGTGTATATTCTCGCCTTCATCTTTCGTACCTTTCCTAGATACTGTGAGTGAGTGTCCCGTGTCCTCTCTCAGTACACGTCGGTAGCGAGCAGTTAAGTGATTCGCTGAGTAATGCCAGCACTTTGCACCGCCGATAGCAGGGGAAGCAAGGCCCGTGGTTTGTGTAATTAACTGTAATTAACAGCCTCCACTTGTCTAATTGTTACAGACCTTGCTACTCTTAAACCCGACTGTCTGTGGCTGTTTGTAATCCCCTCTGCTCTTTCTCTCTCTCTCTCTCTCTCTCTCTCTCTCTCTCTCTCTCTCTCTCTCTCTCTCTCTCTCTCTCTCTCTCTCTCTATTGATTCATTTTTTTGTCTTTTTCTACCAATATTCTTTTATTTCTCATTTTTTTTCTCTTTTTCTTTTACCTGTCAGTTTTCGTTTATTCATACCCCTCTCTCTCTCTCTCTCTCTCTCTCTCTCTCTCTCTCTCTCTCTCTCTCTCTCTCCTCTCTCTCTCCTCTCTCTCTCTCTCTCAGGCCCATCGCTCCACTCTTCCCTTTTCCTTTCTTC